>NC_056732.1:857532933-857835433 GCF_019279795.1 Protopterus annectens | reverse complement strand
CTTGCTGTGTCTTCCAAGTAATCTAAAATACAATTATTGTCAGCTTCCATTGCTACTTTTTGTGCTAGCATGCAGTTGTATGCATTAGATTGCTTTCTTGCACCATCAAGGATGATGCCCTTATTTACACTGCACATTACACCCCAACAGTACTTTATATATGAGATTATTTGTGAATAGAATACACTGTGCACGTTACCTTTTCATTGCCTTTGTTTATTGATACTGTTTTGCACAGTTCATACAACTTTCTGTGTGCTTATGTCAGTGTTATAGTCACATTTGTCACATTTGGTTTTGACACCATTACAGTCCTCTGTATGGCTCCACTGTATCTGGTGGAGTCCCCATTTGCTGTGGCATCTCCTGCACTAATCAAACCATTTGAAGAAGCTTCAACCATGTGAAAAAAAGACATTTTTGCATGGGAGCCAGAACCCCTATACTTTTCTTGTGGGGATATTGTCTCAAACACTCATCTTATTTATGCATGTATACTATGTCCAGGGAACCTCATGGAAGAATGAAAATCCCAGAAACATATAATCACTTC
This sequence comes from Protopterus annectens, assembly GCF_019279795.1. Classification (NCBI taxonomy): domain Eukaryota; kingdom Metazoa; phylum Chordata; order Ceratodontiformes; family Protopteridae; genus Protopterus; species Protopterus annectens. The sequence continues at coordinate 857,834,880 of NC_056732.1, read as the reverse complement.
TGGCACACTAATATAAACTATGCTACCAATGATTTGCAAATGTAAACAATGATTGATGTGTTGCAACGCAGAGAAATGTATTTGATGAGCTTAAACATACTGTCAATTTTAGTGATGCAAAATAACAGATGTTGACAACTAGTGTTTCAGTATGTTTTACACACTGACATATTTAATATTTTTTGTTTAAGACATATATGCTGTCAGATTTTTGACATTTGACCTTTAGTATTTCTACATGTAGTATTTTTTCATTAGAAATTCAGCAGTGCTCTTTTTGATCTACTGTGCATTAAATTAAAAAAACACATTATCTAATCTGTCTCATATTACATTCATTGCGTGCGCTATGTAACAGCACAATCATACCCTTCAACTGTCCAGGTTTTCTCAGAATGTCCAGATTTTTGCCTCATATTTTTGATCTGTTCCTTATAAAATGTATGATTTTCCTGGTAAATCACTGAGGAATGAAGTCACTAAATAACATCGTACATTGAGTTTCAGACTTTATATCTTCCAGAAAATGCATGCTAACACAAAACCATTATACTAGCAACTTTCAAAAGAGCAATATTTAAAATCTGTCCATATTGTTGGGCCTTTGTTCCCCCATTATTTCAGGCTTTGTCCAGATTTCATGTGTTAAGAGGTTGATAGCAATGAGTACAATATGTACACAATGTATGGATTACCTTAACTGTCTGAAAATCCATTTGCCTTGTGGCCTAATTCTTACCTTAACAAGGATTTGTTTGAACTGGCCTATTTGTTAGTTTTGTAAACAGTAAGAAAGTAAATAAAATAAAGCCAGATCAAGGCACAGTCTCAGTGAGAAGGAAATGTGTATGGTTCCTGATGGTGGTATAAATGGTAATACACAGCTGTCAAATGTGAATCCTGTACCTTCCCAACATAACCCTTTTATGTACTGTAGCTGCATAAGCAGTGCAGTTTATATGTGGCACATGAGCATAGTGTAACATCTCCATTTATATTTCCTCGTAATGACTTCTTGAAAAACCTCTATTTTATATTGCCAGGCTAGATTAACAAATATCAAAGAACAACTATTATTAAACATTGTCTACAAGAAAATATACATGAGGAGTGGGGACAATTGCTACTGAAGACCAGGTAATCTGAATGTAAAATAATCATTTTACAATGGAGATAAGAAGTTAATAAATTGTGTGAACAGTAAGAGTCCAAGGCCCTACCCTTCGGGATTTCTTTCCATTAGTGTATTTTTATAGAGGTTGCCTTTTAAAACTAAGGGCAGATGCTGTTATGTGAATTTCTGAATGTATAAAGGATCTGTTGTTTAGATTTTTTTTTTCTTGTGAAAGGCTGTCCTCTGGATGCTTAGTAAATGCAATAGATTTATGAAAATGTATTTAATGTGTCAGGGGCCTTTTTTTAGGAAACAAAACTGTTCCCGTTTCTTTATCATTGTTTTTTGATGGTAAAAAGGAAATGATTATTATGGGTATCAGTGGTCTGGTTATGAAGGGGTAGAAGAGTTTCAGAAAATAAGGATGAAGGTTACCTCTATAGATAGATTTAGATTAGGAGAAACCATGCATAATACTGTGAAGGACTTGATGGACAGCCTAGTAAGATAGATTGATTGACTCATTATACCTGGAATCATTGTAAAAATGCAGTGAATTAAAGCTCTGATCAGTTAAATAGCCGCATTGTGCAATTTAGAGTACAGATTTTTAATCTTTATACCTCCATTTGCTGACTGTGTGACTATGTGTAAGTCACTTAACAAGACAGTGCTCCCACATCTGTCCCAGCTCTGTTAGAAATGCTACATCTAAAGAAATCCCACTCCCTCTGCACCACACACTCCAGAGACCTCAACCTCATTACCACAATCAACATAACATGCTGGAGGGACAGTTTCATAATCCAGAGACTGCCCTTGCTATGGAATAGACTTCCCATACATGTCAAACAGAGCACCTCACTGGCCCTCTTCAAGAGAAATCTTGATGAGTGGATAGGAAATAGACAATTCACCCCAGGGATCACTCCAGTGGCTCTACTCGACAGAGGCACTGGGAACTAAGGTTGGGTGGCATGATGCCAGGGTAATCCTATGGTCTATGCTTGTAAAGGCTCCAGGGCCAATAGCCTAGTACACACCTATGAATCTATGAACCTATTGCATCAATGAAGAGACACTTTGTCTATTGGGCTTACTCATTTAATAAATAGATTAAAATAAAATAATAATTATAAAACATGATGAGCTAAGCAGATTTTGTGTTACTGAAAGTCTATCTGTTTAACCTATCATATGGCATAGAAACACTGGTAGCAGTTGCACGCTCTGCAACCATGACCATCAAAGTTAATTTAGACATAGCATATATCCCTGTTAATTGGAAGAAAACATATTATAAGCAGAGGACAATTTAATATATCCACTCATTCCTGTAAGATCTTCTTGAATAAATGACAGATCTGGTGCGTGTTTCCTAATTTCCTTTGTTAAATGCAACATTGCATTGGACTAGAAACCTTGTTAATGTTTTATGTTATTGCCTTTATTTCACTGCTGTTTATCAGCATGTGCCAGTGTGAGTATCAGCATTACTTTATACTCCTGCCTGCATTTCCTGTCTTTCTACCCCTATTTTGTGTGAATAACTTTGGTTTCTTGTTCTACTGCAAGAAAGCAGAAAAAAATGCTCATCAGATAATATGAACAGCAATGATGATTGCGTGGCTGTTGGCTTATTTCTACAAAATGAAATATTTTTATTGAATAGTCACACTTTTATAAGCTTTTTAACTACAGTGCTGCTATTTTGAAATACTTATTCCCTTCTTTTTTATGTTTAAATTTAAAAATCAAACAGAGAAAATTCAATTCAACTTTACTCTTTAAACATAATACACTGAACCTCCCACTGAAATTACAAAACAATTTTTATAAATAACTGCTGCCTGTACAATCCACTAAGCTACATGTTGGCTTTCTCTTTAGTAACTCCAACATCTGTAAAATCTTAGAATGTATAATTGTAACCACTGTTCGTGTATAAATGTAAATAGAAATGTAGCTACTCTGTGTTTAACCGGAATTTAGTATGATGCAATGTAAGCAAATGGAGCTTTTCTCCCTGGACTTCCACTGAAAATGGGTATTACCCAGTCGGACTTTCCCGGTAAACAAAGACAAATAAATAAATAAATACATTTGGTTTTGGTAGCATTTCACACTGAACATGCTTTTACTTTGCTTTTACATTAGGAGGACGGGGATTATTCATCTACTGGCAGTGGGTGTTGAGCAGCATTTGCATATTTATTTAGGACTATTTATAGATTCATAGATTAGTACTAGGCTAACTGCCCTTGCGAGCCATTTTAAGCCTAGCCAGTTATCCCTTGTGAGACTCAAAACAAACCCACACCTTTGCAAGGCAAACACCTTAACCATTAGGCCACCCTCCCAACTTGGCTTGGCTACTGGTGTCATTCCATTTAGGCCTACCTTACCTTATTATAGCACCCAGGACTATCACTGCTCAGAAAACATCTGGTTTGGGCACTGGGCAGCATCAGTGGTTAGGTTAACTGCAGATTACACCAAGTAAGCACCCTTTCTTCATCTGGTTACAATCCCCTTCCACTGCCATCCCTTTCAAGTACACATTAGGACCTGCAGCCATGAATGAGCACTTTCCTGATATCTCTGCATCCAGCCTGGTGGACATGAGTATCTTGAAGTAATGTAAGAATTGCCTTATGTACACTGACAACCACTTAATTCTCAAACAGACAAATACTGTATGTGAGAGATGTAGTTAAACATTGACATTGGAGGCTAGACTCACATACAGACATAAAAAGCAACAAACAAGTTTTTGGTGACTCACACACATTCTTCACTGCACTCACAAATGACCACATACATAAATCCACATATGCAGAGGTGCTCCCATGTGACTTACCCAAACATCAAAGGCCTCTCAGGTGCAGTTCTCAGAAACTCCGCTTTCACACAAACAAGACAATTCCCATCAAAACACATAAAGCCACATCTCAGCTATTAAGTCTATCCACAACCTAATAATCTGGTCATAGGAGACTCCACTATGCAACACACTGATGTCCCTCACACCAGGTTAGAGAAGGAGAAAGTTGAGGTTAGTTGCCTGTCAGGGGCCAGAATCCACCATATCACTCAAGCTCTCAGGTCACTTACCCCTAAGTACCAGTATGACTCAGCCATAGTCCATGTGGGCATAAATGACCTGACACTTACCTCCTTGCATTATATTAAGAAAGACATGATTAAGCTCTCTGAATATGTGTCACAGGTAGGTATGAGCCTAGCCACAAGCAGCATTCTAACATCTCCAAGGATGATGCCACAATAACAGCAGAAAATGATTGACTTTAACAATTGGCTTGGCTACTGGTGTCATTCCATAGGGGTCCAATACATGTCAGCCTGGGAAGACATGGATTACAGGCCACACTGCTTTGCCAGTGATGGTCTTCACCTGTCACCACTAGGCTTTCAAATACTGGCCAAAGCATTATCCACCATATAATGCCTTTTTTAGACATTTCTAAATGGATAAAACTTCCAAGATAAGTAAAGCTACTCAGGGAAAGATAAAGGTGTTACTGCTCAGTGCTAGGAGTTTCAACAAGAAACTGCACTCCCTGGAAGCACTACTCACTCTGGAGAATACTGACATCTGTGCAGTTATTGAAACTTTGTTCAAAGCCATGGAAAGTACACCAGCAGTGCATGGCTATAATGCCTTTCATGCATTCCAACCACCCACTGAACATGAAACAGCAAAAAGTAGAGGTGTATCTATCTACCTAAAGGATAAGCACACCTCAACGCTGGTCAAACAATGTGACATCCTTGAGCTACTCCATGTCCAACTAACCATGCAAAAAATCCATTACTATAATCTTGCTAGCTACATGTGCCTCACCATCAACTAGGAAGCCCATGTATTGTACCTGAAGTTACTAGGATCACTCACCATCCAGCCCAACTGAGCTGCCAAGTGCTCCGGATTATGCGGAACATGCCACATTTAAGGTATATAGCTCTCAAAGTACTACTGTTCTGCATTGAGTGTTGGTTCCACTTTGCACATTCTGATTGGCTCATATACCATGAAAATAACTTATCAGCATACAGGTAATATGAGACAATCAGAGGTTGATTACTGATGCAAAGCGAGCCAACCAGGAAAAGCATTAGAATAATCACCAAGACACTTCCGGGTGACAGTTTTCGTGCCTCTGCAATGTGCTATTGCTGGGAGCAATTTACTTTTCTTTGTGGATTAAAGGCAATAATGTTTTTTTCTTTAGGAGGTCAGCAGCATTTGTATTTAGAAGATTTCTGGCACAGATGATTATTTCTTCAGCCATCAAGCTTCTGGGGACTGAAGCAGTTCATATTCAAGCAAGGATATTAGGATCTTGGAAGTTAGAATAGGGGAGATTGCAAATTGCAGTACAGTGTGCAAGCCAGAACACACAAAATGATTTGTGATTTCTTTTCTGGGGTAGCATATCTTTTGGTGGTGTCTCTTTGGCTGCAGGTAAGTGCCTAATTTTTGTCCAGATTTTGGTAAAATAGAGGAGAAAGAATAAGCAAGCTTTTGTATGTTTTTATAGCTTGTATTCTACAGGATAGCTGAGTTCTCTGCAGTAAATTTGGTGGGGGGTATGTACAGTCTTTCAGCTTAGTATTTTTAGAGGGGTTGGGACATTCTATCAGTTTTTTTCTGCTTCCATTCTTTATACTCTATGTGCAATGGCAGAACAGTTTACTAATAACATCAACTAGGAGCTCACATAAAAATAAAATATTAAGTTATTTTGCTGAGTAATATGATTCAGTATTATTTACCATGAATATCAGTTAAGTATTTTGTGTATCACAGTGTATTAGTGCTGTAGAGGATAGGGGGATTCTCTGCTGTGCCTTTAGTAATTGGAGGATTCTTGCAGCTTAAGTGTTTTATGTTTACAGGGTTGCACATTGAGTTCTCCTTCCTCACTGTCTGTAGTTGGGCAGAACAGTTTGCTAATAACTTCAGCTAGGAGCTCACAGGATGGCAAAAAAGATTTACTTTATACTTACAAATATGTATTTTCTGTGAATATCTGTTAACATTATTTTAAAACTGATTGTGTAACTGACCCTTTCAATGTGGAACTTCAGGGAACATACACATTTTAAGACTCAAAGTGAGGTATTCTCATTGATTGCATACTTAGTTATGGTAGTGTTTTTCTGATAATATAGTACATTTTTGACTTCAGTTACACACTTTTTGTACAGTGTTTACTCTTGGTTCATATATACTTCAACTTACTGCTTTTGCTTGAAAGACCACTTCAGCTTGACACCGTGGAAATAGTGCATTTTCGCACAATCTAAAAATAGGGTGTTCCACATTTTGCCTGTTTGTCACACATTGTCAGGATCTCTGTTCCACATTGGCCTCTTAAGAGGTTGAGACCTATGCAGCCCAATGCCATACTCACAAGAGGCCAATGTGGAACACAGACCCTGACAATGTGTGACAAACAGACATGTGGATCCCCTATTTTTAGACTGTGCGAAAATGCACCTTTTCCACGGTGCCAAGCTGAAGTGGTCTTTCAAGCAAAATCAGTAAGTTGAAGTAGGTGTACATGACCACTAACATGCAGGTCCAAAGATTTCTTGACATTGAAATTTCAAGGGCCCTGGAGCAGCTAGTCTGTACTCTCACTGTAGGAACAAATATCGTAGATCTAGAACTCACAAATATGAGAGAGTGCTGCACCCCCCCCCCCCCCCAGTGTGATGTTCTCACTAATGAGATCAGATCACAAAGCAATTTCCCTTGAAATAAAGGTGAAATTAATCCGCTACCTAACACCAAACACTTTTAAGAACCTCTCTAAAGTAAGATATGCACTATGATGAGATAGCTAGTTTCCAAGCTCTCAAAATCCAGTAAACACAAAAAAGAAACATATGCAGAGACATACTTAAAAGTCCTGTATGACCATATAAACAACTACATAAAAGTGTCAGTACCAGACCAAAATACACCCAGGTCAAACTGCAAAAACAAGCTACCCTTGTGGACCCCTGATATTAGTAGGTTGTATAACAAAAGAAAGAAAGAAAATCCTGTTGAGAAATAAGAGGGAATGTGCACAACAGAGCAGAAGTCCATCATCAGTCTAAAGTGAATCAGGGAACTAGTCAAGTCTCTGAAAGCAGACTTTGAGGTAAAAACAGCCTCCAAAGCTAAGTATAACCATAAGGCATTTTTCAGTTATGTCTGCAATCTTAAGGGCAGCACCTATCAATATGCACAATTAGTTGTAGATGGCATCAGCTACACTCAAACAGAAGATATAGCAAATCTTCTGGCTGACAAATTCAACTCAAATTTCGCTAAAGGTTGTCACTGTGCTCTCTAACCTTAAAAATATGGCTTCAATGGGTCTGATGATATACCAGTTGTCTCTTAAACAGCTTAAATCAGGATTTATCAGGCACATTAGGATTTCAGTTTAACCAAAGCATCCAGACTGGCTTTGTCCCTGTAGAGTGGCAGACAACAACAGCCATCACTCTGCATAAAAGGAGACTATCTACTGACCTGGGAAATTACAGACCCATATGTTTGAATAGTCTTTTATATATATAAGGCCAGGGAAACAATAATCATGGACCTGATAAATAATGCATACCTCCCAATTGTACCAAATAACTCGTTTTTTACCAAGTTTTAGGGTCCAAATAATGGGGTGCCATGATTCCCTAGTGGCACCTCTACATTTCTGAATTTTTCCCAGCTTTTTTTTTTTCACGTTTTCTGAGTTGATGTCATCACATGCATGATGACATCAGCTCCGTTGTGGCTACCAGCCTGTCAGAATTCAGCTCAAGGGCTAGCTGCCTCACAAACTTTTGAATTCCACTTGTGAGCAGGCAAGTCCTGGGTACTAGAGCGGTGAACAGATTTATTTATTCTGGCTGCACTCTGGTTATTTTGTTTTGAACTTGCGAGTGGGAAGTCTTGGGCATTTATTCTGCAAGGATGTTTTATTTTTTCTGGCTGCACCCGAGTTTACTGCAGAACAGAAAGGATTCTGGCTGCACTTATGAGCCATGGGAATTTCAGGTAACATGTTTATAAGTCCTGGGTAATAGAGTGGTGAACCAATTTATGTATTCTGGCTGCAAACGAGTTTAGAGCAGTGAACAGATTTATTTATTCTGGCTGAAGGGAAGTTTGGAGCAGTGAACAGATTTATTTATTCAGGCTGCACTCGAGTTATTTTGTTTTGAACTTGTGGGATTGAAGTCCTAGGTACTTATTCTGCAAGGATGTGATCGATCAAATGGAACGGGGTGTGTGCAGGAAGTCCTGGGTACTTATTCTGCAAGGATGTGATTGATCAAATGGAAATGTGTGTGTGTGTCTGTGTGTATGTAAATGCCCCCAATTTAATACACCTGGTAGCTAGAAGTACTCAGGCTCAAACTCTGTACCTTAGGTACAAGGCAAAAAGAGCCTAAAGTCCCTAGTCACCACCACTTGTGAATTTATGCCTCATATTTTGTATCTGTTCCTCAAAAAATCTGTGGTTTTCAGGATTTTTGTGGCAAATCACTGAAGGATTGAATTCACTAAATAATGACAGGCATTTGAATTTCAGACTTCATATTCTTCAGAAAATAAATGGTAACACAAAACCTTTTAGTCTAGCAATTTTCTAAGTTTATAAGATCAGTATTGAAAATTTGGCCCTATTTTGGTTCTGTGTCCCCAATTATTGGCGTTGCCCTGGTTTTTTGTGCTAAGACGTTGAGAGCTATGGTGAGAAGTGAGAACTGAATTTTGTATTCACCTATTATTGGCTTTATCCAGTTTTTTTCTGCTAAGAGGTTGAGAGCTATGTTGAGAAGTGAGAACTGAATTCACTAAATGATAGCCATTTAAGTTTCAGTCTTCCTATCTTTCTGGAAACTGCTGATTTGGCATAGTGGTATGTTGTGCAGACTGTAGTCCATAGGGTCCTGGGTTCAAGACTTAGCAGTGAAATGCATGGTGGTAACATAACATTTTATTCTAGCAACTTTCCAAAATTATACAAGCAATTTTTAAAATGTGCCCCTGGTTTTTGGCCTTTTGTCCCCCCTCCCCCCAACAAACTGAAATTGAAAATAAGTGTGAGAAGCTGTGCAAGATGCCTGTTGGTTGCACTACTGTCAATCTATTTTTATTTATACACATATATATGGATCCCGATCATATGATAGAAACACCATTTGACTGAATTGCATTTGATTGAGACCAAAAGACTGAAATTTCAAAAGACTGAAAAGTCACTTCACTGAAACCCATAAGTCTGAATTTCAACATACTAAATTTTAAACTGAACCATATAAAACCAGACTAGCTGGGGGGGGGGGGCTATTCCCCCACTCCTCCCCTAACTATATATACTAACTCCAGGATTGCATTACAGTGGGGAAAAGACATAGTAGTGGCAGCATGTAGACTACTGTGAGGTAAGTGAAAGGTAGATGGGGAAAAGGGCATAGCAGTGGCAGCTTATAGACTACTGTATGGTAAGTGAAAGGTATATGCCATTTTCCCCACTGTAGTGTGATCCTTGAGTTAGTATATATAGTTAGGGGGTGTGTTGGGGACATTTCAGTCAAATGAGGTTTCTATCATATGATAGGGATCCATATATATATATATATATATATATATATATATATATATATATATATATTGTGGGGGTGTGGAAATAGACTTTTCTGATGGAAATGTTCTGAATTGGGCAGTTTTGTCATTATTGGTTCATGAATTTTGTTTCATTGCCTACTGGAAAAATGTTCAAACAATACATTTAGAATGCACTCTGTCTAACAAGTGTGCTGTATTATACAAGGAATATAATTTAACAAAGTCAGAAAGGTGTATCAAAGAACACGTGTATGATTCTTGTTTTGTGTGCAAGGGGCCTATGATTTGAAAACAGCCCAAAGGTAATATTTATCCACCACTGGCCATCAGATGCATTTTCTTTGGATGTAGTGTGGGTTTCAATGCTTTTTCGATGAATTTGAGTTTCAAGGGCAGAAAAGTTTTAATGCCAAGTCTGTTTTCATTGTGAGACAGCATTGCTGTGTTTAGCAGTTGTCTATTAGTGGTTGTGCATTGTGTTATAAAATGTAACAATAAAATCCAAATAATCATTTTAGAAGTAAAGCAGTATGCACACAGTGTTTATGGTAAATGGGGCAAAAAAGCCAGGTAATGGGACATTGCAATGGCTGCAGGGGGACACTGATGCCATATTTTGGTTGTCTGTTCTTCAGTTTGCATTTGAAAGTTGGTATCCCACAATTCCCGTGGAGTGGGTGGGGTTATGTAGGTATGTATGCAGATGTTATGTTAATCAGCACACCGATTTGTACCTATTTTTCATGGGCCTTGTCTAGATTTTTGATGTTTCCAGGTTGAGAGGTATGATAATGACATAAGAAACCTCTAAACACTGGACCTGACCCAATTCAGTTTTGTCAAGGACAGGTCATGCCTACTGAATTTGGTGGATTTATTTGAGAAATTCACTAAGGGCATAAATGAGGGTAAAACTATACATACCGACTACCTCGACCTGGCCAAGGCATTTGACACAATTCCTCACTTAGGTATTATTAATAAACTCACAAAACTGGGCATAAATCCCTAAGTCACCAGATGGATAGCCAGTTTGCTCATGGACAGACGTGGTTAAAATAAGTGAATCCAGATCTAGCAAGAGGCCCGTTGCTAGTGGTGTGCCACAGGGCTCAGTGCTGGAACCACTTTTGTTCAGAATATACTTCTCTGAAGCCAAGGCTAATGTGGAAGGCTTCTGAATGACAAAGTTTGCTAATGACTGTACAGTGGGGGTAATCATTGAATCCCCCATTGATGTAGCTATCCTTCATAAGGGTCTACATCAGACAACTGATTGGTTTCAGGTCCATATCCTAAAACTAAATGTGAAAAAAATGCATCATCATACCCTTTGGGAGGTCAAATACGTCTGTAAATTACAATATCAATAGCACAACCCTAAGAGTAGACTCAGAGGTGAGATACCTAGGTACACAGATAGCTAGTAGCCGGACCTTTAACCACTATGTGTCCACAGTGGTGAGAAAGTCTTTTTATATGCCCAACTTATAGCTAAAGATATGGCATCCAAATTCAAAAAAATTATAGTTCAGCTGTACTCAGCCATAATCGAGTACAATGAGCAATTTGGCATGTATTTAACTAGGCACTTACAGCAGCTGGAGTGACTTCAGACATTCAGGGTGTAAACAGCACAGCCTATGCAAATGGACTACAGGCCCTATTTCTTTAGTGTCTCCTACTGACTATTGAAGGATGACCTATGCCTGACTTACAATGGTCTCTCAAATCCAGCCCTATTGGAGCTGCTACACATCCACAAGTAAAACAGCATGAGGGTCACCCAGTCTAGGGATCTACACTTAGTCAGTGGTTCAAACAAAACATGCTGGAGAGACAGATATTTGTCTCACAGATTGCCCCTTCTTTGGAACAGGCTTCCTATTCAAGTTAAGCAGAGCTCTTCCCTGAACCTCTTCAAATGCAGTTTGTATCAATGGATGGGAAATCCCAAATTCCCATCTGGGGTAGGACCTATGTCCCTTATGGACAGGAGCAATATGTAAAATGCTCAAGGTATAGGCACAAACCCATGCCACCCTCTTGCCTCTATGGCCATATATTGGGTAAAATTGGGTTATATTGGTGAGGCTTGTAATGACTCGTAAACTATCTGGGTGAAAGGGGTAAAAAAGAAAGAAAGAAAGAAAGCTGATGTTCAGCAAACGATGGCAGAAAGACAAAAAAAGGCTTTTGCAGCTTTTATAGATAGCCTAAGCTGACATTTCAGCACTGAGTGAATTGATCATTCCATTTCTGGTTGGTGTATGTAGCTAAACTTCTACTGTTTTACAGAATGTGTTACAGCCATCATGCCGAGGATGAGAAAATGTAGTCACCAGGCTCAGATCACTACCAGTTAAAGACTTCATATACTATAACCTTAAAAATAGTAAACACTATACCCACCCACTTGCAGTGTCTACAACAGGGAGCAATGATACATATATCAATGAGAGAAATCATGTATTAGAGCTATCATTAAGATTCAGTGCAATAGATTCACTTAAAAGGAAAGTGACAGTTGCATGATAAAACTTAACATTATGAGTAAGAGATTATATATGAGGTCCACTGAGAATTTTGCTGAATTACGTACATGCACAATTTATAATATACAATGTTGTTCAGCAAAGCAATACAACATTGCTCAAGACAAGTGATCATAGTCATGTATATTCCCTATTAATGATATGTTGTTCATTTGGATATGTTAGTGAGTATAAATCATTAGATAACAGAGAAGCACAACTTTGTGCAGAGTATGCCGGAACCTACACAAATCACTCACCCAGCATTCATACAGAGTTTGCCTTGTACACTAATCTGTGCAAGGTGTTTGCCTACTAATCAAATCTATCTAGGTTAATAGAGAGCTGGGTATCCAGTAATGCAGCTCAGTGCTACTGACTAGTAACAGCTATGGCTCTACATGTAAATGCAGAAGTTAAGGGCACAGCCTAACAAAATGAAGGCCTGAAACCAACCCACTGCACTACTAGGAAAAGAAGCTTGCACAATATGAAGTCACAGACATGATATTATACATGTTGCCCTCAAGAACAGTGAAAATCCACGAACATATCTTGCTAGTTGCTAATTTTGCAGCACATATCCCTTTCAGTACCCACCACTGTATAGTACTGAAAAGTCTAAATTGGTTAGAACTGCCACATCAACTAACATATGCACAAGTTCTTACAACCCAAAAAATTATCCACCTAGCAGATCTGCTGGGCATTGTCTGTACTGTTACAAGGTTGCTAAGGCCTGGAACTCCTTACCTGTATCCATCAGGTCTATACCCTCCCTCCCGTTTTTCAAAACCACTCTGAAAGACTTTCTAGCTAAAATCTGGCTCTGTTCTTGCTCAAAACCAGGATAAACTATATCCTAAATGTGAACAAGTACCTTTTCATTCCTTATAATTCCTTACTCTCCCTTCTTCACTTACTATCTTATTGCTATCTAATTCTCTTCTCTGACTATTTATCTAATTATTCAATAAGTCCATTTTCCCTCACTTCAAATAGTAATTCCTATTTGTATTAGACTAACTTACCTTTAATTTCTTTACAAACCGACTAAAAGTTCTCTAAATATTGAATGACTGTCATATACCTTGTATTGATTCTTAACCAATGATTTTACATTATGTCTAATTTGTTATAATTATTTAAATTACATTTGTTTTTCTATTATTTTTGAATATTGTAAAATCATTGTTCTTAAAATGTTTTTTTTTTAAATTGGTAGCTTTTCTCTCCAGGCCTCCATTGAAAATGGGTTTCTACTCAGTCAGACTTTGCCAGTAGAAAACAGTAAATACATAATTCTTAAAAATGTTTAGAGTCCTTTAGCCCCACATAACTATCAAGCTTAATTCTTTGTGGCCCTTTAGACCTTATTTTTCCCCACAGGCATAGCATCCCTTCAACCCATCCATTCACCTCAGGGGCAATATTTGAGTGGCAAGAAAGGTGCTGTTATATGTTTGAGGAAACAGACTTTTTTGTTTATGTACAATGCCTCCCTTTGATGTAGCTGTGATTTCTGTGATGCACTTCCATTGTATAGGGCATGCAAGCTTCTACTCATTCTAGCCTCCATTTCACATTGCAATGTTCTATGTTGCAAACGTGGCTGTCATGGATTTCTTAATGGAGTAATGGCCGAACCTACCCCAGAGGCAGGCAAGCTGTCAACTGATGCTCACATCTCATTCCTGTGCCTGTTCCTCCAGTTCCTTGGCGGATGGTTGAACATGGGTCAAATGGAGCACGTTGAGACAAATTTTAAGTAAATCTTGACAGACTTTCCGCTTTACTAATTTTACTTATCCTGGAACCATGAAAGCCTCTAAATAAATTTATGAAATCAAGCAATGCAGATAACAGAAGTCTGAGTAAGGCCATATACACTCTTATTTATGGTATGGTCCTTCTCACTTTACATTTTATGCTCACTTCGGTGAATAGCATATTTAATGTGTAGAATAGATCTGAGCAGGAATTGATAAGCCACCCTTTCATCTAACTGTTCCATATATAGTTTTGGAATTCATGATGACTCATCAATGGACAGTTCTCTGAGTGCCAGTTCACAAATGTAAATCACTGAATACCCCCAGCAATAATTCAGAATACATTTTATTCTATGCAGGGAAGCAAGTTTCCCTACACTCGCCATGGGGAATAAAATCTCCAACACCTCAAGCTTATATAAAATGTCAATGGCTATGACTGCTGAAACTGGATTTAGAGATACTCAAAGAAATAACACTTGCATGAGTATCTGTTGGTCTTAATTATATGTACAAGCCTGTATAGACTCCTCCTGTGGTGCTTGCATTTCTTATACTATTCTCTAGAGGGTGTAAATAGATAAGCAGCAGGTTTAATACAGCAGTGATTAACTTCTACTACCATGTGTGTGACTATAAACAAATTCAGGATTGTTCTGTTTTTTTTTGGGGGGGGTAGGTTTGACATAATGGCTAAGGTTTTCACTTTATAGACACAAAGTATAGGGTTTGATTCTGAGTTTATATTATTGTTAGGCTAAAAATGATACTTCAAGACAGTTAGCCTAGTACTCACATATGTATAAATAAGCTGTTATACTTTTCTAAGTATTTTATAATCACACATTTAAAAAACAATTGATAGTTTGCATTCTTATATAATCTATTATTTTCTTTAACTATAGTGTATGAAAGAATGTATCCATGCTTTATCACCCCCAAAGGCCCAGTCGACATCCCCAGTACTTGTCCCATACCTCATATCTCCGTAGATCAAGTGTTAACGGCCTTATCCAAGGCAAACAACACATCTTCCGTGGGACCTGAAAGTATCCCAGGCTGTAGTCTGCACCATCTCCAGGAAAAACTAGCTTTGCCATTGAGCACCCTATTCAACCACAGCCTACTCGCAGGCTTCATTCCAGCAGAGTGTAGAACCGCCATTGCCATCCCCTTGCACAAAGGTGGTGCCACTATTGACTGAGGAAACTATCGCCCCATTACCTTGACAACTCTGATCTGTAAAGCTATAGACCGTATTATTATTATTGATCTCATAAACAGGCACATAGGCAATCTCCAAGCACTCGACCACACCCAATTCAGATTCATCAGTGGCAGATTTTGCCTATTAAACCTAGTTGACTTCTTTGAGACTGTCACCAAGGCCCTGGATGAGGAAAAGTCAGTATATACAGCTTACCTTGACCTGGCCAAGGCCTTTTACACAATCCCCCACTCGGGCATCATTGAAAACCTAACACAACTTGGTGGTAATCCCTATCTCATCAGATGGGTGGCCAACTGGCTCACAGATACGACCCACAAGGTCAAAATAGATGCTACCACCTCCAACAGCAGACCTGTCACTAGTGCTGTTCCCCAGGGATCTGTCCTGGGACCCCTACTGTTTGGCATCTACTTCTCAAAGGTCCAGGCAAAGACAAAGGGCCTGTGGCTGACCAAGTTTGTGGATGACTGTAAGTTGGGTGCTGTCACTGACTCCCCAAATGATGTTAAAATACTGCAGGAGAGTCTCACAGCTACAGATGACTGATGCCAAAGTCATGGCATTAAGATAAATGCAAAAAAATGTATTATCATACCATTTGGCAAAAACATGACCCATACTGATTACCACATCAAGGGTAACCCCCTAAGCACACAACCTGTGGTGAGAGACCTGGGTACTCAGGATGACAACAATCTCGCATTGGACCATCATGTGGCGACAGTGATCAGAAAAGCCTTTTATTGGTATGCACCTCTCCAAACACCTGCACCAACTGGAAAGGCCATAGAAATATCTCACAAAGTGAATCCATGGCCTCCAGCACCTGTCCTATGTGGACAGGCTCAATTCACTATCACTTTACTTGGTATCATACAGATTGCTCAGAGGTGATCTATGTCTCACCTACAAGGCAATATCGGACTCTGCCCTACTAGAGATGCTCCATATCCATAAGCCTAACTCCTCACGCATTACACACTCAGTAGCCCTAAGTCTAATATGTGACATCAACAAAACCTACTGGAGAGATGGGTCTGTTTCCCAAAGGCTGCCCCGTCTCTGGAATAGACTTCTCGTACATGTCAAACAGAGTACCTCGCTAACCCTCTTCAAGCGCAACCTCAATGAGTGGATGGGAAACCACACATTTATCCAAGGGGTTCCACCTTTGTCCCTTACTGACAGGGGTGACAGGTGCTGTCTGAGGTTTTGTTTTTGGGGATAAACTCTTGGTTAAGCTTGTATGGGCCCCAGGGCCATTACCCTGGTAACTCCCTATGATCCTATGATCCTATAGTGAGCCTTCATTATAGATTTTGTAGTTACCTCTCTGTGATAATGAAAACTTATTTAGAAAGTTCCTAAACAAAAGTGGGCAGATGGCTGCACAAGTAGCATATGAGCTAGGATTCATAGACAGGTTATGTAGTGTGCCACTAAGTGGAAAGCAAATACTTGCAGGCATGCTGTGATTAATATTACTACGTAGCTCTACAGAACGTCAAGGAACATTGTGTGGGAATAGGTTTACAGGAATGATCCTATAATGACATGCAGAGGAATAGACTCAGTATAAAAAGTGCATAATGAGATGCAAAAATGTGCCTCTGAAAATAGGTCACAATTCTTGAATGTATTGCATATATGGCATACATGAAGCTACATGTCACCATAAGAGCAAAGAGCATGGGAAAACTGAGGTGCTACAATAAACAAAGATGTCAGGGGAATCAGCCATCATGCAGATTTACTTTCTAAAAGAGATGCTGTGTCTTCCCACTGGATGGCTGACACTGCAGCAAATGGCATGAATGAAAGTGGTACTGACAGCATACAGCTTACCACCAGTTAACATTGTCAACAGCTTGGTGGCCTTTTCCACATGGACAGAACTATCATATGGGCATTGGCTGATGACATGTATCACCTACAAGCAAGAAAGGGAGGAATGCACACCCCTCCTAAATCAGTGGACACCAAGGTATGTGAAGCCATCTGTATTCCAGTTGCAGGGACTTTTTAAAGGCAGACAGTTGAAAATGTTGGTATATCACAGGTTTTGGCCTGCAGAATATTCAATATATTCCTTGATATACCTCTCATGCATGTGAATGGGCACACCTGTTTCCCCAGTACTTTAGGTGAAAGAGCTACCTCTATACATGGCTTTTATGACATAGCCCACCTCTCCACAAAGTGGGGCTATAGACTGCACACATGTGGCAATAAGGACATCACCTGGTGCAAGTTAACACCACTATGTCACCAGGAAGGGCTAAAATTCTATCAACTACCAGGTCATGTATAATGTACAGGTGTTGATAATCAGTGTGTCTTTACAACACTCATGCAGTGCCCATGATTCACATATTGGGCATACAAGGTCTAAATCTTTCCACATCATGCCTAACAAAACCCCACGGGTCCCTCAGTCAGTAAATGCAGGCATTATATTTATCTAATATATAGCCATGATAGTGTTATATGTGTCACTCCCTCACTCCCCTCATATGTTACTAGGATTTCACCATCTTCTCTTATGTTAGTGTCTCATACCTGTACTCATACAACTATTTATCTGCAATTCACCTCATAGTATTTGTTAACTTTATAATTTTGTTTTGTTTACCTCATTTTCATTGTACTCTGATGTTACACGTTTCAGTCTTTCCACACTGTAAAACATAGTTATGCCTTTGGGTATGGATCTGTTTCAATTTATCGCAAATACTTTAAATCAGTACTGAAAATGCTGTCATCTTGCTTTTTGGCCCTGTTTATGCCCGTGGTTCTCAGACCAATACACCTACCTGATAAATAAATGTGTAAATAAATTAATAAATAAGTACACACAGTAACCCTGGATGATGCCACCAGTAAGCAGCTCACACAGGATTGCAGAAATGCAGTATAACACTATAAACACACAGACATGTAACATCACATAGCATATGTCGAGTCTGCTGAAAGCACATTTTTGATGCCTAGATACAGCTGTAGGGGGCACTGCAGTATACCACTTCCATGGTATATGAGCCGTTTGTAGCATGATGCATGCTATATAATATGATTGCAATGAAGCATGCAGATCAGCCAGCCAACCTGAAACCCTTGGGCACATTAACACCTGTAAAAGTCACTAGCCTGATATCATCCAGAAACAATAATAAGCCCAAGTGACAGCAAGCAACCACTATACCACACCTCTCTCCCTAGACAGTAACAGGTACAGTACATGGAAGTGCAGATGAAGGAGAGATCTCTTGCTCATCTCTATGACCCTGATGACTCCACATTGACAGGGAAATATGACACAGAACAAACAGGATGTGTGCAGTCTGTGGAGGTCAGTGCATGTCTGAATCAAATTGTGCATCAGACATCTCAACATGTACCTCACAGGAAAGATAGTGCAGTGTTTCAGTTATCATTATTTGCGTAGGTGCTCCATGCCTCCTCTGAAAATGGGCTTCTACCCAGCTGGACTTTCCAATTATCAAATGTCAATAAATAATAAATAAACCATAAACAAACAAACAAACAAACAATAAATAAATACATAAATAAATAAATACATAAATAAATAAGATCTTAGCACTATAGCCTCCTTATCCCAATTCAAAATATCCTTAAAGAATCACCTAAACAAGCATTGGCTATGTCCATGTCTAAACCCAGACTAACCCAATATACATATAACCCTAGTAGGTAAACTATGCAAAATAAACAACTTCCTTATCTATTTCAATACACTTTCTAAACCAAACCGACCCAGACTATTTATAATACTCAACAACCTTTACAACAATACTAACTAAATCTAATCTGACTTGCTATCCTATCCTTTCCTATGCTTTGTTTCTAACTCCCTATCCTAACCATTCTCATACCTTCTTTTTTAACTCTTCTATAGCAACCTGTTTTCCTAGACATTCCAAGCACATGTTTTTTAACCTTCTACATTTAATTTCCAATAACTCCCCTTCTTAACTAACCACCTTTTTTCTCCTGGTTGTCATTCATGACATCTATCTAAGTATCATGTCATTCTATACTCTCACAACCTGGCCAATAATTTCTGTACATACTTCATACTATAAACCTATAAAGATCTTAAACTTCAATGTAACCATGTATATATATATATATATATATATATATATATATATATATATATATATATATATATAATCACCTTTTAAAATGTTTACATTTTTTTTTCAATGTAACCATGAATATTGATTGTCATCTTTTGTACATGTGGAGCTTTTTTCCCTGGGCCTCTGCTGAAAATGGACATGTATCCAGTCGGACTCTCCTGCTTAACAAATGTAAAATAAAATAAAATAAATAAATAAATAATAAATAAATGGTGGCATGCAGGTACGCATTTCAAGAGAAGAGAACAGACCATGTGGTTTGGGGCGTACAGGGACAGTGTATGAGTGGGTATGTTGGTTTTTGAGTCTTGAAGTCAACAATCTTGAAAATCATAATCTCAAGACCGTTATACCAAATATACCGCTGAACTGTACAGATTTTCACAGAAAGACCAGATTTTGTCCTTATATTTTTGGTCCATTTTTCATACACTTGCGGTTTTCTGGCAATTTAGTGGTAAATCATTACAGATCGCAATTAGAAAATAATGACAGGTGTTTGAGTTTCAGACATCATATCCTTCAGAAAATTCATGTTAATGCAAAACCTGTTATTCTATCAACTTTCTAAGATTGCAAGAGCAGTATTTAAAATGTGTCCCTATTTTTGGGCCTTTGTCCTACTTTTATTTATAGTTTTGTCCAGATTTCTTGCTCTAAGAGGTTGAGAGGTATGCTGATGACCAAAATGCTGGAGACTGCAATGTCTAAAAATATTGAATATCAATGCATTGAATCAGTGTGAACCTAGGAAAAAGTGTTAACATGGGTCCTTCATGGACACAAGTCCAGGAGGTCATTTTTTTCTTCTGTTTGTATTTCTCACAGCAGTTTTGATTCCAGCATCTGATTCATTTATACTAGTATTTTGCATGATATGTTCACCATATAAGTTGAATAAGTTGGTTGAAAATATGCAACTGTGCCATATTCCAGAACAAGTTATGTCACATTCAGATCTGTCTGTTGGTTCTTGTTCTGTATACAAATATCTTCAACAGGTGACCTGGTATCCCCTTTTTCTAATAAGTTCCCAAACATTGTTATGGTGCACACAGCCAAAGGCTTTAAAGTAGTCAATAAAGCATATCTAAACATGCTTTCTCCTTATTGTAGCAATTGGATAATAGTACTGTGTATGCTACTTCAATCCTGTTTTGCTGATAATAACCATATATGACTGCCATGTAATTGCTTTATAGTAATGATGTTTTTTGGTTGAAATGTACACCTCTCTTCATCCAGGACTAAGATTGATATTGGTCATTTGTGGTCAGTGCTGTACTCCAGGTAACAACAGAAACTGCAGTGTAATATCTGTGACTCTCTCCCTTCTAGAACCAACTTGAACACTTACTGCTTGTCAGTCCATATATTGTATGGAGCTTAGTTTGCAGGAGCTTGATTATTACCTTTCCAGCTTGTAAAACATGTGAGATTGATAATATGAGCACTGTTTAGAATTTCCCTTTCTTGTAGTTTAGAAAATAAACTAATCTTTTCCAGTCTATTAGCCATTGTCTTACTTTCCATATTTGCAGACAAATTCCAAGCAGCACTGCACAGCTTTCATTCTTCAAGATTTTAAGTAACTCAGTTGGAGTTGCATCATTTCTTTGGCCTTGCTATTAGCAAGGTTTTCTAGGATCCATTTTTCTTCACTTTTGGTATGCATCACTGATGCTAAAGTTTTTCTTATATACTTCTTCAGAATATTCTTAATCCCACTTTTTAATATCCTCTACTTCTGTTATATCACATTCTGATTCCATGCGGGACCACCATGGGCTTGTTGTGGAAACATGGTCCCTGACAACACTGTGCTGCAGAAATATGATATGCTGCAGTCATAACTGCAGCATGGACTGCAGATCATGAACTATGTCTGTGCCTAGATCTTACCGTAGCTGTATGTTAATGTATATACGTATTCAATGGCATTCAAACAATGGCAACAATTGCAGAAGTTCACCCTGGCAGAGATGTATGTGCAATTACAAGCTCTGTACTCCCATGACAAGTGCAATTTGAACACTGACATACCTGTCAGAGCCTTCAAAGAACATGTGTAGCAGTACCTTGTGACAGATTTAAATGCTATTGTCAAGTATGCCTGTACAACACAACAGACTGCTGTAGGCTCACTAACATGAGACACCATGCCCACAAAAAAACTCAGGCTATTGCATGGGAGAGAATGTGCATGAGCAGATGACCATTATCACGGATGACCTTCACATACATGGAGTTTCTCTGTCTGGATAGAGTGACAGAATGCTAATACAGTGGAGGCCTGGATGTGAGAGCTGGCTATACTAGATACCTCTATCAGGAGTTTACCAGGTTGGTATGATATATGGCATATCAATATATAATAGCACATAACTGTCATGAGCTTAGTGATAGTAAGCATTCCCACATTTACCCCACAGGGCATTACAGCTAGCAAAGCAGCACTCTGGACGACAAGGTAAGAAAATATTCATTCTGTTTTTAATGTGTTACATATATTGCAACATCCATTGTTACCAGAAGGAGAGCACTGTTCATAAATAACAAACATCTGTCTCAGTCCAAGGTGTGGCATGTTTATTTTTATTCATGGGTGTTTTTTCTGTCTGCCTTCACAAGTACTACTGGAGTAAGATGAGGAAATATATGTCAGGGCATGACTAATATCAGTGCAGCACTGGTGTCTGACAATTTTGGTAGCCTGCACATTCCATAGTCAGGCAGCAAAGCGACATTGTCAAAATGAATACAATGAAGGGTAGCTTAACAACTACATGCCCTGTATTTCATAACTTGGATGAACTATTGCATGCTTTAGTTTTATTCTTTGTTGTCTCTATTCTATCACACAGTTTTGGACTAGATATGCCACCTCTGCTAGTCCTACAGAATACTGTGGTGGGATTCCCATGCACCCATTTCCGCCAAGGATTCCTCATCTGGCTCCTCCTGAAATGTTAAATGACTGCATTCTGTACAGCACTCTAATAATGAAACCTTACTGCAGTTGTTTGCATAAAAAGACATCTGGCATAGCACAGCACAGTTGACAAATATTATGCTGCAAGTCACCAGAAGATAATGTAGTGCACTAACTGAGATATCTAGCCAACAGAAGAGGGCCTATAATACTGCAAGCACATGCTTGAAAATGTTGTGTTTGGCCAGTGTGATGTTTTATGTCGTCTCAGCCATGCTCTGACGGTTACCTATAAATGTCATGATACATGTCTCCAGTGCATATCCAGCATCACCTGCAGAACATGACAGTAAATACCTTTTTGATTGGACTTCAGTCTGTACACCTGTTCATGTGTTTGTGCAGCATAGTGGTAGGGATGACTACTCTTACTAATTAGATTTCCCTTTGGGAAATCATCTTTTATATATCACTAACATGTGCCAAATATGGGTATTGTGAAAACTGCCTGAATGACACACTGTACACTGCAAATAATGCACTGTGCGTTGCATACCACCTGGTAAAATATAAAGTGCAATCCCTTGCAAATGATATACCAGATACCATGAAGAACAGGCTTTGCCTTCATGGCAATGTGTATATAGTCAGTGGTAATTAGAACTTCAGAGAAATGGACTATGTCTTGAAATGCTCATATATTATTATTTTTTTCTCCTGTGAGATTTGTGGGAACATCATATGGTCCTCCACAACCTGCAGCAAGTCATGCAAAGACATAAATAGTATTCATAAGGCAGATGCCTGCTAACCTCCCACCATGTCCCCTAATGGCTGTATGATGATTAACGTTACACATTCCAGGGCATCCACAAGTATAGCCATTCTGTGCATTTCTTTTGAATCAATTACTACACATTCCCATATGTTTTTTCTGTCTACGTGATAGATCTCATCTATGCCACTGTTGTGCAGGCAGTGGTAGATTAGCTACAAATGAGTGTGTTTCTGACTTAAAGTGTGTTGACTTGCACCATCACAGGGGCTAGCTGTTACAATGGCATTTAGCACGTGCTGTTTAAGTATACAGATGCTACCCTCAGTATCTTTTTTTCACTTAAAACTACAGTGTACAGATTCATTGCTCAAAGTAGCTCATCACAGAATCTTTATACATTTTGGAGTTGCTCTGACAAGCTTTCCACTCTAATTTGCTCCTACAGTTGCTGTCATTTCCATAATGTCACTACTTTGCACATCATTATGCAGACACTTGTATATGACACTGACCAAGCTGTTTGTCATGATGGCACTAGAAGTGTAGCTATGACAGGGTGAAGTGAGCAGTTATCCTGGGTGTAAGGTGCTAGGAGGTTGTGCTTGCCATTTGCTGATGGGGCATTAATGCAGTACCATCATTCAAAAGTGAATGTTGATACTTTGATGTAAGGGCTGAAGTGCTGAAAGTTCTAAGTGGGTATTATTTTAACTGTTGCAAACCACCTGCTACAACTTGCTAAAGTACCAGCAGAATGAAAAAAGTAGAACAAACAAAAAACAAAAATGCCCATTCACAAAACAGAAGAGTAAAGCTGTCTCCAGGAAGGGAAAATAGTTTAATTCAGTCACTCTTGTTAGAAACAGACTGCAAAAACAGAGCTTAATATTTTCACACAGATGTTATATCTGAACTAATCCACAGCAACCTTGCTAACCACAAACAGTTACTGAATAAATCTTATACACATTTTTTGGATGACATGCTTTTAATTTGTGATGGCTCTAAAGAAGTAATTCCTCATTTTCTGGATTATATTAATGGTACAACATCCCTTTTAAAATTCACACATGCAATAGCTGAGGAAGAAATTGCATACCTGGATGTGTTTCTATCAAAGGATAGAGTAAATAATAGATTTGTTTCCAGGATGTTTAGAAAAGAAACATACGTGAACATTTTACTACATTTTTCTAGTGCAAACCTCTTTAAACAAAGGCGGGTTGTGGTGAAGGCTCAGTTTGTCAGGGCAGCAAGAATGGCGTCTGCTATGGAATTTTTCTTGGATGAATGTGACTTTCTGAAAGGTATGTTTCTTAAGCGTGGCTTTCCCTGCTCCCTGATAGAGGAAATTGTGCTGGAGGTCCTGAATAAAAGAGAAAGAGGACATTTTGTACTCATTGGAAGAGAGGTACAAGTTTATCCAAATGATGTAAATCCTACTGGCCTGGCGGGAATTCTGTCAACTGATAATGTGGATTTGGTCCCTGTGGGCAGTTTTAGTAATAATGAAAAAAGTACTGATCTGGAGTATAAGAATTCTTTCATTACCACATTTTGTGTTAATACTAGACAAATAACTAATATACTGATAAAAAAAAAAAACTGGCAAATTGTAAAATCTGATAAAGAGTTAAGGGGTCTTATTACTGAAAAGCCTATTATTATTTACAGGAAAGGGATGAATCTGAAAAATATGTTTGAGAAACAGGTGGTTTCACAGACCACTGATTCTATGAAGAAATATGTTTTTTGCTCATATTGTTCATCAGTAATAGAGCCTTCAGAGGTAACCATAAATGGGTATAACATGAAACTGCGAGCAAAACATTTTTCTTTGTCAAAGAGGGTGGTGTATTGTGCCATATACTGTTGTACATGTTTTTATATAGGTAAAAGTGACAGGAAGCTTAAGTCATGTATATATGAACATTTGAGACATATTAAACTTAAAAAAGAGACAAATGCCCTGTCTAAACACTGTGCAGAGAATGAAGGACATTGTTTTAAATTTATAGTATTGGAAACTTTACAGCTAAATGAAAGAGGTGGAGTGTGGTCTTTACTATTAAAAGATGTGAAATGATCTGGCAGCTATATGCTGGCCATGTTTGAATGGACAGGTTTCAATTAGTAGTATTTTAAAACTTAAAGCATTGGAGAGATGATTACCTTGACTGTTTGAATATATATGGAATTTGTTTTTAAAGATTAACATGTGCATATATGTATATGTATATGTTTTATTTTATGTAGATTTGCTGTAAAAAATGATTATGGTATTTTTTACCACAAATGGAATTAGGGTGTGTGTGTTACTGTGCCTTTGTAATGAGTGCCATTTTACAGGGGTGTATATAAAGCTGAAGTTTTGATACTGATACTTTTATCTGATGAAGTTTCTTTTCATATGAAACTAAAGCACTTATCGTTTCTTTATAAATAAATAATTGTTTGTGCTTGCCAAGGTTGCTGTGGATTTGTTCAGATATAACATCTGTGTGGAAATATTAACCTCTGTTTTTCCAGTTCGTCTCTAACAAGAGTGACAGAATTAAACTACTTTCCCTTCCTGGAGGCAGCTGAACTCTTCCATTTTGTGAACAGGTATTCTTGGGTTTTAACTTGCTAAAGTAGTTTATTGCATTTTAAAGTAGAAGACTTTTTTTTCCCCAACTCAGAGAGAGGACTCTTTTCCCCCCTCAACTTAGAGTTAACGAGCACTAACCTGGGGAATGGCACCATGTCAAAATTAAGTTGCTCGGGGCAGTTCAATCTAAATGTAGTGCATGGGGCAGCCTGATTAAGATCAGCAAAAGTCTAAATTACATTCTGGTTCAGCATTGTTATAGTGCAAGACCTGACCTTAACAATGCTTAGACGGATGCTTAACAATTGTTAAGCATCCCATATGCACTGATAACATCGAGTGTACATTAAAAGTTGACAGCACTGACCAAAAAAGAAGAACAGCAGGAAATTAAACAGCTTCTTTCAGCTCCTGTTTCTGCCTGTTGTCTCCTAGAGTATGCATACACGTTTTGAATTAAACAGCTTCCCTTATACAAGGAATTTATAAGGATGCCAACCACTTTCCCACTGCATTATTGGCTTTCAAAGCCAGAACAACACATCACATTTTTTTTAATATAACTTTTGACTAAACAGTGGTAAACAGAGAAGATAAATCTTCATGGACTAAAAAGAATTATGATCAGGTCTCCAATAATAACAAAGAATCATGTGTTCTTGACATGGATACCAAGATTCACATCTCGAGCTTCACTCTCAAGGTGAAATTTTTGTCATCCATGTCTTGAACACATAATATGCTCTTTATAATCAGTGACCAAATCATAATCCTGTATATGTACTGAAAGTAACTGCTTGTTATATTATTTCACTTAAAAATCATGCAATTATTGTTTATGAATCTTAGAAAAACTTAAGCCTGCAGTCTCCGGTTTGATTCTCGGCTGGGGTGCTTTCTGTGTGGAGTTTGCATATCCTCCCTGTGTTTGTTTGGGTTTCCTCTGAGTGCTCTGGTTTCCTCTCACATTCCAAAGACATGCAGTAGGTGGATTGGACACTCTAAATTGGACCTAGGTGTGGGTATGTGGTGCACCCTCTGAGGAGCGTTGGGCATCGGCCTCGCGACCCAGTCCTCTAAAACTCATACCTGCTATGGAAACAATGAGTACTGAGTGCATGGGAGTGAATCCAGGATGGGTTTCATGGTTTTGTTTTTTGACATATTATTTATTAGCCTTTCTATAAAAAACACCCATTGGTTTAAGGTAAGGTAAGGATATAGCCCTTATGCCTGCCTTAATTTCTGTCCATTATTTGTTGCCTCCTTTTATAGCTCTTCTAAAATAAACATATCCTTTAATTCAGGAGAAATAAGTTTCTTTATTATTTAATTGACATATGGTGTGGACTGACAGTATGCACATCATTTCCATTATTTACATGGCATGATATGAGAACAGATTGAGATGAAAGGTAGGTACAAAAACGTGCACAAAAGAAAACTTCAGTGATAGCTAGAGCTGACAGTTCTTAAAGAAGTTAGAAATTTAGGTCCATGTATAAACTGTGTGTATTTAAATCTGTTAATATCAATGTTTATAAGTATTCACAACATTGAAAATAAATGGTAAAATACATACAAACTGAAAAAAATTGTGAATCAACAATTGAAAAATGAATGCTAGCATTTACCCTTTTCAATTATTAAAAAATGCTATAATACAAAAGTATCTTCAGATATACTTTGACTGAATAGTGATATGGCTAGTGAAAGCTTTTCCTTCGGTTATTGTGCAGGGTTGGGTTTAGGGCCAGCAGCAGGTTTAGTGTAAGAATAAGCACATATGAGCAAGGTAAGGCAGGGGAACAAAACTTCCCTAACAATACCATTACACAAGGCATTCCCACACACATACACATCACACAACCATAGAGGGACTTCACTAAATATATCCTTTTACCTAGTCCTTACTTTACTCCTAACTTGAAAACACACACCCGTACCTACACCCCACTGCACACATACAATCACACGCTCCTACCCATAATGGCAAAACTTTTGGAACATCCAGAAGTCTTGAAGTTACTTAAGACCCCTACTTTCCTATACACAAGCAAATCTCACACACCAAACAGAAATTCAGTATTTCCCAACACTGCCATTTTCTGCATTTGATAATGCACAAAAACACAGACTAGTTCACTTTTTGACATCACAATTTGATAAACTGAACTCTAACCATATCCATATATGCATCTTTGTCTAGCTATCAACACACACACATATATATATATATATATATATATATATATTTAGATATAAATCTTATTTATTTTATTTTTATTTATACATTTGCTAACTGGGTTAGTCCGACGGGGCACAGAGAGAGCCCTTTTTCAGTGGAGACCCAAGGAGAAAAGCTCTAGGAAAGTAATTAAAAAATAAGAAAAACCTAACAGTACAAGATGTAAGATACTTAACAGTACAAAAACAAAATATCCAATATGAACATGTACAAGGCAAGAGTACAGTATTTTCAGAATGCAGTAGAAATATGTTTGAGAAATTTGGTTAGCATTAAGTTATTTACAAGGAATGTAGCAATGCCTAAAACAAAAAAAAAAAAATTCAGAGTAACATTATAACATAGTACAACAATGATGCATTTAATAGCATTGGTACTAACTACAGAGAGAGTAATATATGTAAACAATTTAGGCAGATACCAGACAGATATGTTAACTGAAAAAAGGGAAATTCATTAGGTAATTTCCTGACAAGTACAAATCCATGCATGTTGGAAATGAAATTTTAGTTGTTTTTTGAATTCACCACTTTTGTTAGTGGAGCGAAGGGACAATGGAAGTTTGTTCCATGAGTATGCGATTGAATGACTATAAAGTATTTTTCCAATATTTTTGTTTGGCTTAGTCACCTGCAGAAGGTACAATTTTGTGCTTCTGAGGTCTCAATTGGGTGTGTAGGGTGCAATTATGGATGTAATGGTATGGCAGGAGTTGGGGCTGTTTAGGATGCTGTGTGCAATTTGTAGCTGTGATATTTGAATCATGTGGGGGAGTTCAGGCCATCTTAAAAGCTTTGCATGGATATTCAATGATGAGATTTGTAGCTATTACTGGCTGTGAATCTGGCTATCTTGTTATAGGTGATTTCTAGTTTGGTTAAGAGATTATTTTGGAGGTTAGTAAGTATGGGAGCAACATACAGCAGGGATAGTAGAATAAATGTTTGAGCCAGTGTAGGTCTAGATTTGTTAGGTATATATTTGTTGTTGTGGTATAGAAGACCTAGTTTTTGACTGGACTTTGTGATACAGTTTAAGATATGTAGGTACAATTTTAATTGGCCATCTACAGAAATGCCAAGCAATTTGGTATTTGAGTTGACGGTGATAATTGCATTATCTAAGAATGAGCTAGTGATGTTCTCTTTAGTTGGACTGAGGTTTTTTAGAAGGAAAAGGAGAAGCTTGGTCATTTTGGGGTTGACAAGCAGGTTGTCTTCAGTTAGCCATTGTTCTACTAAGTGCAGAGAATGTTGAGTGTATATGTATATATGGATTACCTTCAGATCAATGAAATGCCACAAAACTGAAATTCACATACTAGAGATGAAAACATTGAAATCCTGCATCAGTGAAACTTAACAATGCCGAAACTTGGAAAACTGAAACAGATATTGCTCATGTCATGAAGGAGTCTTATGAAAGCTGATCACACTGCACTCAAAACAACAGATTATACATGTAAGCACAGTGTGTGAAAAACAAAAATGTAGCTTTATTAATGGTTTTGCAGGGGGACAAGCCCCCCTGCATCCCACCCCTGCAAATTATATATACCACCTCCAAGATTGCACTACAATGGGGAAAGGGTACATTTCCTGATCCTCACTGTACGTTACCACAATCTGCATTCCATTTGTTTTACATGCTCTGTTTAAATGTAGAATCTTAGAGAATTTCAAGTATGAGTGTATTAAGTTAACACAATTAATTTTTATCACATGATCTGTGTTTTAACTGTTTAAATTGTGACTGTTGTTTTACTATACATGCCTGATGAAGCTAGATTGTGAAAGTTTTACTTTGCATGTTTTAAATGCATTTTAATAAATATATCAATGCTAATATCACAGGTCCAGTGATTTTATTCAGTTTGTTGCTTTTTGTCTTTAAAATTCACTGGTTTTCTTGCAATTACCTGATTGTTTGTAGATGGATTTCATAGAAGCAGTGATGACATTTTTACACAATGGTAAAAAAAAAAAAAAGCAAGTAAACACAGATTAAGTGGTACAGTGAGGAAAACTTAGTGCAAGCATACCATAATCAAAAGTGTGATAACAATAACCAAAAGAAGCAGAGAGAATGTAATACATTACTGACCCTAGCCTATCCAGAGATGCCTAATCCAATCAAGTTGGATGAGGGTCAAAGCCACATGTCTGGAGATGAAACAAGGCTCATGAGTTTAGTGTAAGCAGGTTTATGAAGCTGTTCCTAATGCAATATAGGATAATCTTGGTGGTTGCTAAAAATAAACCTTGAGCATAAGTTGTCATGTAGAGAACTACCTTAAGGACTCAAGTTGCAAAGAATCAAACAAGTATTCTGCCTTCTTCAGTTGGAAAAGCTACCCAGATAATCAGATAAGCATGATTAAATAGCCCATTAATCATGAGGAGCAGCATAGCCAGCTGATTATTTGCAGAACAGATCTCTCTCTCTTGATAGAAGTTGCACCTTCTTCTAGGAGATCTCTGCATGGTTATCAGTATAATGCTCATCAGAACTACTTTTAGCATCCATCATAACAATTCTCTACTATGTAGGCTAATGCCTTCTCCCATCTCCCCTATCACCTTATTACCAGTTCTCTACCTTTGGGGATCAAACCTTCCCTCATGTGTATTAAGGTCAAAGAGAAAACAGTTCTCCTCTCCAGCATTTATGGTCAAGCCTTCATGCAACTTCTAAAATCACAGTGATGCTAGTGCTCCACCATTTGTGCTTGAACTTTCACAGAACTCTGAGGATCACAGAGATCCATATCAAATTATGAGCAGATATACATAAGCTGGGGTCCATAAATCACCAAAGGATTTTGCCAAGTTACACTAGACTACAGGAAACATATCATGACTGTAGGCACCATGCTCAAATAAGAATTGATAGAATTCATTAATATTGCCATAATGTTCAAGTTCAAGATTGAGGAGGGGGACTATAACTGGGACAAACTAAATACAAGCAGAATCAGCTGGTGCTCAATCCAAAAGACAGGTTTTGCCAAGGTTCATCACACTGAACTGGATGATTAACACAAAGGTATATCCTAATCAAAGTGTCATAGAAGTAACTCCCTGAGTAAAGCTGAATCATTTTATAATGCAGATAAATTCACTTGCCAGGGTCACTGACTGCTCATTGATAGAATACTGAAGTAATTTTGGACTAATTGTCTTAATAACATAGCAACGGACATATAAGGAAGCCAGCAAACTTCTTGAGGAGTGTCTCACATGGTGGGCAGTAGATTACAAGAAACCCATATCTTGCTCCTGTAGCCAAATGATATTTTACTGTGGTTAATCCAAACATGGGACATATAGAGGCCAGCAACTCATTGCTGAGCCAGTAACTTTATGAGTTCTGAATCATGGAAAACAGTGGGGATTTACTGTGATCTGAGATTAAGATTTTGGCAATTTTACATGATAAATGCCACATCACCATTTCAGTGCAGTTTGACATAATACATTACTAGTGTTTACTTGCCAACTGCTGATCCGCTGTCTCAAGAAACCAATTCATCATATTTGAATCTGTATTTTACTACTCCAATGCTCTCTAGTAGGAGTTACTGGACTTAGCTAATGTCATACTTTTGTTAATAAAGTGTACTTAGAGTATTATATGCTTCAAGGAAATATAACATGTTTGAAATACTGTACTGTATTGACACATATGCACTGTTTGTTGGTGTAGTTACTGTTTATCTGTTATTTACTGTTGTGTTTTTGTGGAGCTTTTCTCCTGAGGCCTCCACTGAAAAAGGGCTTTCACTCAGTCAGACACGCCCAGCCAACAAATGTCAAATAAGTAAAAATAAATAAATACTAGCTACAGATCAACCTTGCATTAGGGTAATGTGCCCAAAAGTGGCACCACAAGAAGCCACATCCCAGTCTTCCTGGATGCAACTTATCTCACTAGACAGGAAGATGTATGGCAGTGTAGTATACTAACCACATGTCATTGCCCACAACCAATACAGAATATAGCCCCCCATACCTCTCAACCTCTTAAAGCAAGAAATCTGGACATAGCCATAAATAATGAGGGGACAAAGGCATGCAGTAGGTGGATTGGATTGATAGAATAACAGGTTTTAAATTAGGATGAATTTTCTGAAGTGTATGAAGTCTGAAACTCAAATGTCTGTCATTATTTTTTTTTTTTACTTTGACTCTCAATGACTTGCCAGTAATTTGTCAGAAAAACAAAATGTTATGGACAACAGACCAAAAATAAGAGGCAAAAATCTGTACATTCTGTGAAAATCTGGACAGTTGAGAGGTATGAGTCCCCCTCAAATAGGGTTAACAACAGCAGTCTCCTTTCATCATCCCATAATGTTTCATTATTATCCCCCAGGATACATGGAAATGTCTGGAAGAACTTTAAATAAACAAAGATGGCGGAATAGCAAATGAGTTTCTGAAAGTAATAATACATGCCACCATAAGTAATGTAATATTACTATTACTGAAAGAAGCAAAACTCATAATAATTCAACAAATGCTCCTAATGAAATATTAATATATATTGTCATATGACAATGATCATAAATATTCAACAAAGATAAAACTAAATTAAAAATCAATAATACCCTGGGAAATCCAGCACAAGAGCAACAAAATATTATCAGAAAAACTCTCTGGTGGAACTCCCATATCAATAAACTGGTTAATGAAATAAGGAAAATAATGGAACGTTGTAGGAATTCTCATTCTCCCTCAAGACCACACTGAAGCATGCTAGCAAGGAACGGAGGAATACTACAAGAAAACGTAATGAAGAGTATGAACTTAAAGTCACTACCAAAGGAAGCTACAGATATTTCTTTAATTGTGTCAGGAAATTAATGAGTAATGGTCATTTAAAGCAGTGAGCTCTTCTATAATGATATCACATATTCCAGTTCCAAGAATATAGCCATTATTTTAGCAAACATATGTAGTGTTGACTTTACCGTACCTACCACATTGCTGTGCTCTCTATCTTTGAAAGTTCATTCTCTCCAGTAGTCACCATGAATCCCTGTCAAATGCTGAAAATCATATTTCTATGGCACCAGATAACATACCAGGCTGCATTCTCCTCAGTGCCAAACATGCACTAAGCTTCAGTGTATAGTGTTCAACATCAGCCCACCAAAAGGGTTTGTTCTTTCTGCCTTCCTTTACCACATTAATGGGGGTTAGATATCATCCATGTAGTATTTGCAGACTTTGGCCTCATGTTCAACGTACTTTCTGCATGTGTCTCACTGCCTAAGTTGTCTCCTGCCAGTATCCTGCAACTTCCATCCATCCTTTCTCCCTTCCCCAGTTATTTCTCATTCTCCCTTCTTTGAGCTTGCCTTTTCTTTCTCTTACCTCTTTGTAGTTATTTTTGGTCCTTTGCCTACCAAAACACCCCTGTTTCCCCAAGGTGCCATCATCTTTCCTTTTTCCTGCCCATTCTGTCCATTTGTTTCTCCTGTTGTCCTCTCTGCATTCCTTTTCCATGTCTCTCTGTGCACCAGGTAGTTTCATTACTAGCCCTCTGGTATTCTGTATGTCTATATTTATTCTGCAATTGTTTTAAATCTTTCTCTGCCATCCTTTTCTCTCCATAGCAAATCTTCCTCTTGAACTATCTCACATCTCTCATATCCCCCAGATTTCTTAATTTTAGTCTGTTATTGCCCTCACCCTACTGTGGCCCATATTCTTGGGAGATCCATTTATCTCACTTCATGCATCCACTTTTTATTGCCCTTTCATTTATGCCCTTTAGAAAGCTTTTTCCATGTTTCCATCTCACTTAGTATATTTTGCTTAACCTTATTCTCTACTGTGTCTGTACAGTGAATGATGCTATACATCAGTGCACACATAAGGCTTTGTGGAAGCCCCAAGTCTCCCCTTTTCTTTTCATTCTCATTTTTGCCTTTATTGTCCTAGATCTCTATGTCTTTTTACATTTGTTGTAGCTGTTTGTCCATAGGGTCTGTTTGTATTTTTACATATATATATATATATATATATATATATATATATATATATATATATATATATATATAGGTTCATACTTAGGTTCATAGGTTCATACTAGGCTATCTGCCCTAGGGCATTTATAAGCCTAGCCAGAATGTGTTTGGCTTTCGCCACCCATTTTAAATTTATTTTGCTATGCCCTTTTCGAGGTTAGTATACTGTGCCTCTGTCTAACATTGACACAGAAGTGATACCCGGGGTAAACCTACGATCTCCCATCCACTCATCAAGATTCCTCTTGAAGAGAGTCAATGAGGGACTCTGCCTAATCTGGACTGGGATTTTATTCCAGAGTGAAGGGAGCCTCTGGGTTATGAATCTGTCCTCCAGCATGTCCTATTTATTTCAGTGCTGAGGTTCAAGTCTCTCGAGCCAGTAGCTCGATGGGATTTGGATTTTCTGAGGTGCAGCATGTCCATTAATTCCGGGTTGGACATGGCTTT
This sequence comes from Protopterus annectens, assembly GCF_019279795.1. NCBI lineage: Eukaryota > Metazoa > Chordata > Ceratodontiformes > Protopteridae > Protopterus > Protopterus annectens. The sequence goes on along the minus strand of NC_056732.1, from coordinate 857,800,378 downwards.
ATACGTCAGGCACAGATCGCCTCTGAACAGGCGGTATGCCACTGAGTAGAGCTGGAGTTTCTTTAACCGGGCAGCATATGGCATCTGTTTGAGCCCTTTGATCCTCTTGGTGAGGTACTTTTGGGGTCTTTCCAGTTGCTGCAGGTGTCTGGTAAGGTACATCCCAAAGGGGCATTGTACTCAATTATGGGCCTGATGAGGGATGAGTAAAGAGGCGCGATGACCTCCCTGATCTAGATGTGAATCCCTTCATGATTAGGTGGGCTATATAAAATGTTTTTCTAACCACTTTGGCCACGTGGTTGTCAAATGAGAGATTGTTATCAACTTGGGTCCCCAGGTCCCTAATTACTTCTTCTGTACTTAATGGATTACCACCTATGTGGTAATTTGTGGGCACTTTGTTTTTGCCAAAGGGGATGACTATACACTTTTGGCATTTAGCTTGAGGCCATGGCTCTGGCACCAGTTGTCTGTTTCTATGAGGCCCTTTTGGAGGATGCTTGTGTCGGCTGGAGAGTCGATTATGGCGCCCAGTTTGCAGTCATCTGCGAACTTGGTCAGCCACAGTCCTTCCGTGTTGGCCTGTACCTCGGAGAAATATATACCGAACAAGAGAGGTCCCAGGACTGAGCCTTGTGGGACACCACTTGTAACTGGTTTGGAGTCTGACATGGCTCCAGCAATTCTAACCATGTGGGTTCTGTCCTTTAGCCAGTTTGCAATCCATCTAGTGACATAGGGGTTTATATTTAAGCTGGTGAGCTTATCTATAATGCCCGAGTGAGGTATTGTATCGAAGACTTTTGCGAGGTCCAGGTAGGCTGTGTGGACCACCTTCCCCTCGTCAATGGCCTTGGTGACTGTTTCAAAGAAATCGACCAGGTTTAAGAGGCAGGATCTGCCCTTAACAAAGCCGAACTGGGTAGGATCCAGTGTTTGTAGGTCCCCAATATCTTTATTTATGAGGTCCATGATGATCCTTTCCATAGCTTTGCAGACCAAGCTAGTCAGGCTTATGGGGCGATAGTTTCCAGGATCCGTTGAGGCACCACTTTTATGGAGAGGGACCACTGTTGCTGTACGCCACTCTTTGGGCACATATCCTGTAGTAAGGCTGAGATTGAACAGTAGTTTTATGTTTGGGTTTAGCTCTTCTTGGAGTTTATGTAGGACGCAGCCCGGGACACCATCTGGTCCCATTGATGCTGTGTTTTTTGCTTTGGAGAGGGCGGCTCTTACCTGAGAATCTGAGATGTCAGGGGGGCAGCACTCTGCTGGGATAGATATTTGACCTTTTGGTGGGGAGAGGGGGGAGAAGTTTGCGCTGAACCTGTCAGCTAGGATGTTGGCAATGTCTGTGGGTTCGGTGTATTTTTTGTCATTTTGGACTAATTCTGAGCATATCTGGGAATTACCACCCAGGTTCCTAACATAACTAAAGAAACCCTTGTGATTATCCTTAGTGTCCTGTGCAATTTTTCTCTCGAAGCTGGCCTTAGACAATTGTATGTGTGCCCATAGTTTTTTGCTAATACTGATCAGTGATGCCTTCCCTTTTTGGGATTTTGCTCTATCATTTAGAAGCTTCCTCCTTCTATTGTATAGTTTGTTTATGGCTGGGCTCCACCAGACAGGACGTCTGCCTTTGGAGGATTGGGTCTTGGTTTTATTTGGGATCGCATGATCCATGCATTCCTGAAGGTGTTCATAGAATGCGTCTATAAAGGATTCTGCGGTCTGGGCCGTATTTTCCACAGGCCCGGGGGCTTTGAAGGATTCCACCTCAGTTTTGAGGAGTGTGAAATTTGCTTTAGAGAAGTTTTTCACTGTGGTTTTCTGGGCAGGGGATGGGGTCAGGATGTGAATATCCAGTGAGATTAGTTTATGGTCTGATCTTACCAGTGAGGGATACACTTCTGGTCTGGAGCATAGAGTCCCCATGTTGGTGATGATCAGGTCCAGTATGTTTTCCTCTGTTGTGGGAGTGGTAACAAGTTGTTCCATAGCATTTGAGTTTATAAATTCTAGGAACCTTTGGGCTAGGTTGTTGGAGCTAGAGTAATGCTCCCAGTCTATGTTTGGGTAGTTGAAGTCGCCCAATATAATGGTGTTTGGAGAGACCTTCATATTTTCCAGTGTTCTCAGGAAGGCTGAGTGTGGTTCCTGGATTTGGGAGGGTGGTCTGTAGCAGGCTATAAACTGGAAGGCAGTTTTACCCACTGTTAGTTGCACATGGATAGTCTCTGATGCTTCGTGCTTTGCCACCAACCTGGAGGTGTGGGTATCTTTGATGAATATCGATACTCCCCCTCCTTTTGTGGTTCGGTCCAAGTTTTGGGGCCGAAAAGCATGGTATGAGGTATAACCTGGTAGTGCTGGGGTGCTCTCGGGAGCCCTGAACGAGGTTTCTGTTACTGCACAGATATCTATGTTCTCCATGCTAAGGAGAGTTTTGAGTGCATGCATCTTGAGGTTTAGACTTCTGGCGTTGAGTAGCATTACTCTTAGTTTCTTATCCCTTGTGATACCTATGGAGGTGGGTTTGTCTTTTGAGCCTTGCCTAAAAAAGGCACTATGGGGGTAGGAAGAGCCTTTGCCAATATCCGAAAGCCCAGGGGTGACAGGTGCAAGCCGTCCCTAGCGAAGCATCATGGCTTGTCGAGCATATCATCCCAAGCTGACAGGCATTGGATCCCCTTTGAATGACACCAGTACTTAAGCCAATTGTTGAAATTGATCATCTTGTCTTCATATTGTGGCATCATTCTTGGTGAGGGTAAGATGCTACTCAAGGTCAGGGTCATACCGGCCTGGGCTACATGCTCAGAGAGCTCCTTTATGTCTCTTTTCATGTAGTCCAGGGAGGTGCGTCTCAGGTCATTCACACCAGCATGGACAATGACTGAGTCATATTTGTACTTGCCTTGGAGTGACCTGAGTGCTTGTGTTATGTGGCGGATCCTAGCGCCCGACAGGCTGCTCACCGTGACCCTCTCCTTGTTCAGCCTGGTGAGCGGGGCCAGTGTGCCTGATGATAGAGTCACCTATTACAAGTGTATCAGGTGTGTTGTTTAGTCTTAATGGCTGTGACTGTTTGGCACACTGGCTTTTTGAGATATGTGTTGCACGTGTTTTGTTTTGGGGTAGCGGCTGCTTGGGTGTCTGCTTTGGAGGTCTCTGCTGCTTTGGCAGATCTTTATTTAGAGCCTCAGTATGTTTTTGTGTGATTATGTGTTTGGTTTGCTGTTGTGGTAGGTCTATGTGAGACTGGAATTGTAGAGAGTGTGGTTTCCTTCTCCTCCTGATTGGTTATGCCAGTACTGAGTTGAGAGAGCTTAGCCTCCAGTTTGGCTATATGGTTGCATCTCTCACATGTGTTGGAATTTGTTGGGAGGAGGAGAGGGTTGTCTGTGTACATGAGGCAGTTGTAACATTGCCTCAAGATTCCCAGATTCACCAGCTGGACCAGAGAGGAGATTGACAACTGACCTTTGGACATGCTAGAATAATATTGGGAATTCCTTAATAATTGAAAACCAGGGCCAGTGGGGAGTGAGGGTGTAGTGCTTTTAATTTTTAGTGCTGACTTATATAATTGCTTTAGTGAGCAAGTGCCAGGTAACTTAAGTGCAATGTGTTACAGGTAACTTAAATGCAAAATGACAAACAGTAACTTTCTTTCAAGTGAAACAAGGAAATAAGTACAGTAAGCAATGCAGATATCACTAGTGATCCACAGAAGCTGAGAAGCCGTATTAGGTGGGATTAGCGTTCCAGGAAATAACAAGCAAACAAACAACAAGCATATAAACAAAGCTAGATTCAGCAGGCCTGGATCTAGTCTATGCTACAGCAAACAAGGTGTACCAATTTCAGTAAGATACAGTTCAAATATTCAGGCACTATAAACCTTTAACCAGAAATTCCCAGCTCAGAAGGGCAGAGTCCAGCCTCTTCTCCCACAAGAGTGCAGACCACAAACCTTCTTAATGTAAAATAACTGGCCTGAAGCCCAAGTCCTTAAACCAGAACTAATGCACTTTAAGAATAACAGACACTGGGCTCTCAATCAGCAGTTCCCAACTTAGAAGGATGAAAGCTTCCTGTCCTGCCACCACAGTGCATGCCACAAACCTTCTTAATGTAAAACAACTGGTCTGAAGCCCAAGTGCTTAATCCAAAAGACTTAGAATGATAGCTACACTTTAATCAAGTTACTACCAAGCAGTAATAAATACAATTGAATACTTTAGAGAATGCCTGGATTAGTGCTCAAGTTACACAAACAAAGCTAGATCCAGCAGGCCCGAATCCAGTCTATGCCACAGCAAACAAGGCACACCAACTTCAGTAAGAAGCAGTTCAGATATGCATGCACTATAAGCCTTCAACCAGAAATTCCCAGCTCAGAAGGGCAGAGTCCAGCCTCTCCTCCCACAAGAGTGCAGACCACGAACACTCTTAATGTAAAATAACTGGCCTGAAAGCCCAAGTGCTTAAACCAGAATTAATACACTTTTAGAATAACAGACACTGAGCCCTCAATCAGCAGTTCCCAACCTAGAAGGATGTAAGCTACCTGTTCTGCCACTACAGTGCAGACCACAAACCCTCTCAGTGCAAAACAACTGGTCCGAAGCCCAAGTGTTTAAACCAAAAGGCTTAGAATGAGTTAGACCAAGCAGTAATAAATACAATTGAGTACTTTTAAGATGATGCAAAAGTAAAAAAAAGTAGGTAGAAACACAAGTACAGTAAAAGCAGATTAATTTTTTTTTTTTTCTGAACAAGTGCTGAGACCAAAGAAACAGATTTGAGTGCTGAAACTAGAAAACTGGCTAGTTATAAGAAAAAAAAAACTAAGCTAGAAGGCTTCCCTCCAACACAGAAGGGCTTGGGGGCTCAGAAGCCTACAAATAGTCTATACCACTTAACAGGAAAGGCAGGAAACAAGCTTACATTTTTTTTCTGTTTCCCAGATGCTCTCTTTGTACACAGTAGGAGTGCCTGAAATCAGAATATGATCTTACTGCACTCAGTTGAGTGAGCAAATGAGATGGGCCCAGAAGGAGTATCCAAACACAAATTTACAAGAGGGGCAGGCAGTTGCAAGGCCACTAAGATTAACACCAAAACAAAAACAGGGAGGGTCGGTGGGTGGGACTAACTGAAGAGCAGAGTGAAAACTTCCAGTTAAGTTAATATTCCTTCCACACAGTTAAAATCAATTTAAATACTGTATTTTTTGAAAAAAAAAGAGCAGATAAAGGTACTTAAATTCTCTTATACGTCCAGTTGAATATAGCAAGTTCTTAGCCGGCCAAAGCTGAGGTTTTTAAGCAGAAAATATTTCACACTGTACCACTTAAATAGGCAAGGACAGGAAATCAAAGAATGTGACTACCCCACACCTGTAATTACTAGCAAATAACAAAATTCAGCAAACACTGACTAACTTCCAGTTCAGCTAATATTCCTTCCACACAGTTAAAATCAATTTAAATACTGTATTTTTTGAAAAAAAAAAGAGCAGATAAAGGTACTTAAATTCTCTTATACGTCCAGTTGAATATAGCAAGTTCTTAGCCGGCCAAAGCTGAGGTTTTTAAGCAGAAAATATTTCATACTGTACCACTTAAATAGGCAAGGACAGGAAATCAAAGAATGTGACTACCCCCACACCTGTAATTACTAGCAAATAACAGAATTCAGCAAACAGTGACTAACTTCCAGTTCAGCTAATATTCCTTCCACACAGTTAAAATCAATTTAAATACTGTATTTTTTGAAAAAAAAAAAGCAGATAAAGGTACTTAAATTCTCTTATACGTCCAGTTGAATATAGCAAGTTCTTAGCCGGCCAAAGCTGAGGTTTTTAAGCAGAAAATATTTCACACTGTACCACTTAAATAGGCAAGGACAGGAAATCAAAGAATGTGACTACCCCACACCTGTAATTACTAGCAAATAACAAAATTCAGCAAACACTGACTAACTTCCAGTTCAGCTAATATTCCTTCCACACAGTTAAAATCAATTTAAATACTGTATTTTTTTGAAAAAAAAGAGCAGATAAAGGTACTTAAATTCTCTTATACGTCCAGTTGAATATAGCAAGTTCTTAGCCGGCCAAAGCTGAGGTTTTTAAGCAGAAAATATTTCACACTGTACCACTTAAATAGGCAAGGACAGGAAATCAAAGAATGTGACTACCCCCACACCTGTAATTACTAACAAATAACAGAATTCAGCAAACAGTGACTAACTTCCAGTTCAGCTAATATCCCTTCCACACAGTTAAAATCAATTTAAATACTGTATTTTTTTGAAAAAGAAAAAGCAGATAAAGGTACTTAAATTCTCTTATACGTCCAGTTGAATATAGCAAGTTCTTAGCCGGCCAAAGCTGAGGTTTTTAAGCAGAAAATATTTCACACTGTACCACTTAAATAGGCAAGGACAGGAAATCAAAGAATGTGACTACCCCCACACCTGTAATTACTAGCAAATAACAAAATTCAGCAAACACTGACTAACTTCCAGTTCAGCTAATATTCCTTCCACACAGTTAAAATCAATTTAAATACTGTATTTTTTTGAAAAAAAAGAGCAGATAAAGGTACTTAAATTCTCTTATACGTCCAGTTGAAAATAGCAAGATCTTAGCGGCCAAAGCTGAGGTTTTTAAGCAGAAAATATTTCACACTGTACCACTTAAATAGGCAAGGACAGGAAATCAAAGAATGTGACTACCCCCACCTGTAATTACTAGCAAATAACAAAATTCAGCAAACACTGACTAACTTCCAGTTCAACTAATATTCCTTCCACACACACATATATATATATATATATATATATATATATATATATATATATATATATATATATATATATATGGGTTCCTATCTATTCATCGAACTGTCATTACAGCGACACGCACTTCATCGACGAAAACATCGACTCTTCAGATCGAAATTTCAGGTAGCGATCCTCCTACAGGACCCATGGTAGCACTTGTTTTTCTGGTACAACGCGTATGGTTCACATCACTACCTACAATTTCCCTACACAACGTTGTTATTTACTTCGCAATATAGCCACAAGTGCTACCATGGGTCCTGCGAGGGGGAGGATCGCTTACCTGAAATTTCGATGATCTGAAGAGTCGATGTTTTCGTGTCGATGAAGTGCGTGTCGCTGTAATGACAGTTCGATGAATAGATAGGAACCCATATATATATATATATATGGGAGCACTACTAAATCTCGAATTACAGAATCTCAAGACTCTGAATACTGAAGACCAGAATCTCGAGATTCCGTAATATCGAAAACAAAAAAACAATTTTTGAAAGCATATGCAGGGGGGCAAGCCCCCCTAGACCCCCCACACCCCCTGCAACTTAAATATACTAACTCCGAGATAGCACCACAGTGAAGTGAACAGAAAAATAGTGCCATGCAGAGGGGAATGAAAATTCTGCCATTCACTCAACTGTAGTGCGATCTTGGAGTTGGTATATTTAAGTGCAGGGGGTGTGGGGGGTGCAGGGGGGGCTTGCCCCTGCATACACATGTCTAAGTCCTTTTTTTTTTTTTTACATTTATTTTTTTTTTACTTTCGAGATTATGGATCTCGAGATTCTGGTCTTAGGTATTCAGAGTCTCGAGATTCCGTAATTCAAGATTTAGTAGTGATCCTATATATATATATATATATATATATATATATATATATATATATATATATATATATATTTATATATATATATATATATATATATATATATATATATATATATATATATATATATATTCTTTTAGGCACTTTTGACAAGTTATATTATTGTTTATTGCTTTTTAATAACATTTTAAAGTATGGCTTGAACAGGGTTTAACAATAAGGTTACATTAAATGAGGGTATGCATAGGGTTAAACATTTGAAGCTTGGCTTTAATTGTATTTGCTTTAATTGTATTTGATTCACCATAGTTTATTTAATTTGTGTTAACAATGATTACTGAGGCAGGTATTTATCTGTGATCTGTCTTATGTATGATTGTATTCTGATGAAGTTCCAAGTTTTGTAGGGAGGAAAGCATTCAATATTTTCATGTGTGAATAAAGAGTGGATTTTAGCCAGTGGGATCCTCATCTTTGGTGCGTTATTATTTGCTTTTTTGGTTATCTGTTTTCTGTAATGCACTGCACCAATTATACATATCTACTGTTTGTATTTTGTATGTTGAGGATTATGCCCTCATTCTTGCTGCATTAATTCCCCAAGAAATATATACGTTTTTTGTCCCTTATCTTTTTCTACCTTCATTAAGACTATCCTGTTTTGTCTATCTCATTATGATCCCAGCATAGTTTCCTAGGTATTTTGGAAACTCTGCTTCATTTATCTTATTTATTCCCAACTTCCCCTTATTTTTTCCTAATCTCACTTCCACTCTATTTTGGTACTTTACTCCTGTCATTTTCCTAAACTTCTCAATGTCTCTCTTGTAGCTTTCATTGGTTCAGCCACATCCTTAACATTAACACACAGTCATCTGCATATAACCCAAATTGAGATTTTATTGCCTCCTTCACTTCCAGTATTGATAAATTGTACCTGACTTTCATTGTCAGTTCCTTGATCATAAGTGTGATCAGGCCTGAGGATATTGAGCACACTTGTCTGGTCCCTCCATTGTATGAGTATTTCAGTTTCTCTGCCTTGATATCTGGTCTGTAACAAATGCATATACTTTTCCCCAACTATCCTTTGCTGCAGTGCCTTCCACAGATATTCCCATCTTACCATATTCAAAAGCCTTCTCTAGGTCAAATACCACAATCCCACTTTTCCTTTCTTGCTTCTGTTCCTCCCTTTGTATAAATTCCAGCAGGTCTACCATTTTTCTGCCTTCCCTGCATTTACAGGCCCATTTTGCCTTGCTTGCATTATTTTTATCAATAGTTCATTCAGTCTTCCTCCCAGAATATTTGCCAAAATCTTGACATCTACATTAAACAATGCAATAGGCATATAATTTTTCAGTGTTTCCCTTTCTCCTTTCCCTTTAAGTACCTTGGCTATCCTGGCCCAGCTCAAAAATTTAAATGTGTTGCTTACATCATGTGTTTTATTGTATTCCCCCTCTAGGACCTTCCTCATTTCACCCCTCACCATTTATAAAATTATAGGAAGAATTCATCTAATCCTCCCGCTTTTTCATCTTTCATCTTGTCTATGGCTTTCCTTATCTCATTCCTTGTCACTTCTGCATTCATCAAATCTCTGCTCATCCTCCAGTGCATATTCCTCTACATTCTTTTCCCAGTTCTGTTTTGGAGACTTCTGTTGCTTCCTTTTATTTGTATATCTCCCTATAGTATTTCTGAATTTTTTATCTGATTTGTTCATCCTCTTCTAAATACTTCCATCGCCTCACTGTATGCTCTATACCTCTCCATCTACCAACTTCTTCTTGGCTAGCTCTTTGTATTTTGTCTCTCCCCACCATCCATTGGTAGTCCTTTCAGTACTATTGTTCAGTTTCTTGCTCTGTAATAATCTTTATTTCATTCTTAGTTTCTGATCTGTAATGCATTTCTTCTGCATTCCTTTTGTACCAACTTCCTCTCTATCTCTCTCCCCCTCCAGTTGCTAAATCATTATGCATTCTTTCCTTGTCTTTTTTGCTGTTGTGATTATCAGCTTTCCCAACAGTGACCCTGATCCCATCCTACCAATGTCATTCCAGTTTATCCATGTCTTTCATATTCTCCCATGTTGACTATTCAACTTGATCGTACAGTGTTTTATAGGTTCATAGATTAGTACTAGGCTAACTACCCTTTCGGGTCATTTTATGCCTAGCCAATTATCCCATGTGAGAATCAAATTTGGCACTTTGTGTCTTTAAGGTAAGCACTATAACCATTATGCCAACCTCCCACCATTATTTTCTTTTAACTTCCGTTTATAGCTAGCCTACCTACACCCCTTTCTCACTATGTTCTGTTCCTGCACACTTACCATAAGCCTCACTGCTGCATGATATGAGTCTGTCCTATATCTGGATAACTTCCATTATTTCCATAAGACTGCCCTTCCCAAAGAACTGTCTATCTTGTACCAACATTTTTCATGTATTCCCTTTCAACTAGGTATGTTTTCTTCCATATGTCACTCACACTCCCTCTCTCACTCCTTGAGTTAGTTCTTGTTTTATCTTTTTGCTATGGTCCATCCTTCCATGCAACCCATCTTTTTCCAGTTATGTCATGACATTTGAGTCCCCTATGATCTCTGTCATTTCTTCTTGTCTGCACCCAGTTAACAAAAAAGGCCTTAGAGAATTTATCTTCATCTGTGTTTGGTGTATTGATGTTTCCTATTGTCCAGTCTACACCATCCACCTTTCCTTGCTAGATGATCCATCTGCTCATCTTACTATGTATCTCTCTCACTGTTGTTTCTGAAGTCCCCTTCAACATAAAATTACTGCTCTCTACTTTCATCCCCCAACCCTGCCCTTTAGTGGATCTCTCCTTTTGGGTAGTCATAACACAACATGTTCTTCACCTTCTGGTTTTCAGTTTTGTTTCTGGTAATAGAATAATAGCTTTTCATGTATACTCATTTTTTGTAGTTTTCTTGTTGTTTTTGCCTGCCCCAGCTGACTTTCCCCCCTTGCTGCCATCCTGCATAACTCTTCCTCTGGGCATGACCTCCAAACTATTCTTTAGCAGTTGCCTGCATTTCCTACACTATGACCCCCTCCTCTCCCTCTCTGACTTGTGTATCCCCACCATTTGGCTCTTGCATGTGCATGGGCCTTTTTTAGACTTTATTTTGTTCTTTTCCAGTGTCTTACATACTAATGCATTGATGTCAACCTAAGGTCACAGTCTTTTTATATCACAGCGTTCCCATTTCTTGGTCTTTTCTTCCCCATCATTGATCAGTGTTCTGGTGCTCCAGCTTCATTTGTGTGATAAGCCAATATTGTTTGTTTCCTTTGAAGTTTTACAGGTCTTTACTCTGCTATTTATCTGCTACTTATCCACCACTGTTCTTTTATTTCAGATTTGCTTATGGTCATTGCTTAACTTTCCTTTCCTCTGTTTCCCCCTTACATTCATTTCTATGACCCCACTACACCCCTGGTATTACATTAGCTATAATAACTTATTTTGTCTTTGGCCTTACTCTTAATCTTTTGTTTATTGTAGTTTATTGCAAATTATTAAGTAGTTATTAAAATATATTGCTTACCCTGGAGGCTGTGTCTGTGCTTCTCTTTACTGCATTACCCATCATTGCCATGGGAATTTCTTTTATTCCTACCATTGTTCATAAAGTTTTGATGCTGTATTCCTTATGATGAATTTTACAAGGTAAGGACCTATTTTATTCAATAAATACTTTCTACCCTGCCCAGAGTCACCTGTCTTTCAGTGACCATTCCTTCATATTACTCCTCACTTTTTCTGCAGCTGCAATCATTTCTTCTTTATTCCTACCTTCCATTTTTTTAGTGTACAGAAGTGGAAAGGTTAAAAGGGAGAGTGTAAGACACCCTCTATAAAGCCCTATTAACTTAACAATACCCACATACATGTTCTTGAGATATGGAAAATAGCTAGCACTATGCCATTCCAAAAAGGGACCACCATCCCATATTCTTAAAAATGTTGACCTATCATCTAAACAAGAGTAATAACAGTAATAAGACCTGGAATGTATTATATATGATTTCTTTTTTTTTACTGAATAAGTTTTTATTGATTTTCATAAACATAAACATATATACAGTATGTATATCAAAGAAATGTTTACATAGTAAAAGCTTAAAGTGGAGAAACAATTCCAAAAACAAAAATTACAAAACCAACTATTTATATAGAATGTCTATACTTGAAAATCTTTTGTTTTCTTGAATGAATCTTTGAATAAGATTATAATATATTACAGTCTTCTGTTTCCAGCACTAGATTTACTTTCTGACAGGCAATGCTTAAGGAAGTAAGTTGTTCTATTATTTCCTTGACTGTTTTCAATTCCACCTGTGAGACTGATAAAACCATGTTCTTGAAATGTTTAAAATTGGGAGGAGTTACAGCTATCCAGTTCTGTGTAATTCTTTTCCTTGCGATAGCAAGAAGAGTCCACAAAATTACATATTTTTGCCTTGGAACACAAGACGGCACAGATGTATTCAACAATACTAGAAATTTTGTAGGTTGGAAATTATCAGAGAACAGTGACTGTAACAAATAGTTAATACTTTCCCAATATTGTTTAAGTAAATAGCATTCATTGAACATGTGTTGCCAATTGGCTATCGATTGTGATTTACACCTACAACATCTATTTTTTTTATTATATATTAGCTCTAATTTGTGTGGTTAAGTATATTCTATGTATAAATTGCCATGTGAAAAGTTGCCAATATAGTGATAAAGATGTTAGTTTTGGAGATGTAAGAATTAGTTTTTTTATCTTTATCATCTGGCAATTTACCATTAACTGTTTCATAGTTGTTGTTTGTCTTTTTGGCTTTTCCCAGTTAGGGGTCGCCACAGCAGAACTCCGGTCTGCTAATGAATGGCATTAGACTTTTTATGGTGCCAAGTTGCCAGCCCGACACCCTACCTTCAGCAAAGGCAGGCCAATTAACGCATGTCTTTCAGAGGCCACTCAACTGCCAGGAGGACATGCAGACTCCACACAGAAGGCACTCCAGCTGGAATCAAACAGGAGAACCTCTTGCTGTGAGGCAATAACGCTACCACTGTACCACTGCAGCATTAACTGTTTCATAGTATTTCCATGTATTTGTTTATTATGAACTCCTGTTTCTTTAACTCATTTGTACAGTACTGATAAAATTCCTTTCCCATTTCCCAGTGAAAGCTTACAATCCCAACATCCAGAACAGTGAATTTTTTCCCAGGGAAAAAAACATTGCTGGGCCGGTTTCGGGAGTTTGCCCTTTCCTCCACTGTGGTGTGATCTTGGAGTTGGTATATTTAAGTAGGGGGATGTGGGGGTGAAGCCCCCCCCCACATTATATACTGTTTTAAGATTTTTATTTTTTTATTTTTTTTATTTTTTTATTTTTTTGTGGAACAGCGTTTTTTTTCCCTGGGGAAAAAAATCGCTGTTCTGAGTGTTCGGGATTGTAAGCTTTCACTTAAATAGAGTTGATGAATCAGCGTTCACTTTTTTAAGTGTTCACTGATTCAATATAGACCCATTTTAACTGCTACTGTGTCCAGAATTATAACAATATTTTGTGTATATGCTATTGGGAATATGAAAAAAGACCATGCTTTTATATCCGGATTTTTGTTTACAAAGTGCATAAAAGACTTTAGGGTACTGATATTGCATTTAGAATTAATATTTTTGTGTTTCTCTGTTGCTATATATTCCTTCAATAACCAAAGTAAGCTATTCGGTATTATTTCCATATGTTTATTTAGGGTCTATATTACAACCGCGAATCATCGACACATATTACCCGAACCGCAAATACACTGAACCCCTAAACCGAGAAATTCAAAATCTCGAACCGTCATAGTTGTCCAACACCACCGCGCAGTACATACTACCTACCCAAACAAAATAAATAAACCACATACATACACTAACCAAAACCCTACTTCTAACCCTACTCTAAACCTTACATACATTACTGTCTATGCACTTACCTTAACCCGCACCCTAACCCTAAGGTCCGTAACTATCGCACACTATTACTATCTATACATTTACCTTAACCCGTACCCTAACCCTAAGGTCGATAACTATAGCACACTTACCTTAAGGAGCTATACCGCAGAAGGGCCAACCATGACAATTTGACATTTCGGATTTCGCACTTCAGGACGATCAGTGTTTTCGTCTTTCGACATATACGTGTCGGCGTTTCCATATTCGGGTAAGTGGACCTTCGCGATTTTAATAGGGAACCATTTATTTATTGTAGCATGAGTGGTTTTTAACCAGATTTTTTCATATACTAGTTTCCATTTGGAAGTATATTCTTTGTTTAACCATAGAGAAACAGTTTTTTAAAGCTGACAATTGTATATATCCTTCTCAGTCTGGTAAGCCTATTCCACCTTCTTCCCATTTGTCAAAATGATGTCTTAGGGCAACAATAGGTTTTTTAGGGTACCATAAGAATTTCGTTATTAACCCTTCAAATTGTTTTAAATAAGATTTTGGTGGAGGCAATGAACAAGCTTGTATAAAATACAGAATATTTGGGAAATATATGATTTTTAAGCTTATATATACCTTATTGCTCTAGTCCTGCAAAAATATAGTTTTGTCAGTGTAAGATCACGTCTACTTAATTTATTTTATTTATTTGGCATCAATGCTAGAAGTCTAAACCTCAAAATGCATTCACTCAAGGCACTCCTTAAAATGGAGAACATCGACATCTGTGCAGTGACAGAGACTTGGTTCAAGGCTTCAGAGAGCACCCCTGCATTACCAGGCTATAATTCATACCACACCTTTCGGCCACCTAACCTGGACCAAAACACTAAAGATGGAGGAGTGTCCATATTTTTATTTTATTTTATTTTATTTTATTTTACATTTGTTGACTGGGATAGTCCAACTGGAATCATGTCCATTTTCAGCGGAGGCCCGGGGAGAAAAGCTCCAAGACAAACATCAACAATTAAAATGAAAATGAAGACACTTTACAGATTTGATATTTACAAAGACAGAATAACAATTTCACTTGTAAGGGTTAACCCCTGGATAAAGTCAGGAGAGAAAGAAGATTAACAGTAACTTGACTAAGAATTTATTTATATATGAGGCATGAGTTAGCCAGGCTTGTTACAGTGGCAAAGCCTGTTTAGAGTCAGATGTTATTTGAGTCTGGTTTTAAATTGAGTTAGAGAGGAGAGCAATGTAATTTCAGCTGGCAGTAGGTTCCAGACTCTGCCAACAGTGTTTGCAAAGAGGAAGTCACCAACTACATTACTAGTTTTGATAATTTGAATTAGTAGTTTGCTTAAGGATCGAAGTGGTCTTGAATTGCTATAGGGGGTAATAATATTTTTAAGGGCAGGTGTATTATCTGGATTTAGGCGGATTTTCTTGGCCACAACCAGAAGGTTAAATTGGATAAGACTGGGAAGTTCTAGCCACTCAAGTGGTTTAAGGATGGTGCAGTGGTGTGTTCTAAAAGACAGGCCAGTGGCAAACCTGGCAATGTGATTGTAACATGTTGATTGTCTGTTGAGTACAGACTTATTTAGATTAGAGAGAAGGGGGGAAGCATATAGTAGGGTTGAGAGTAAGTGTGAGTGAGCAATGGCAATCTTAGCTGGAGGGGTTAAGAAGGCTTTTATTCTGTATAGTGACCCAAGTTTTTTATTGATGGTCTTGATCACTTGATTAAAGTGTAGGTCAAATTTTAGGTTGTTATTAATAATGACACCTAGTAGCTTTGTAGAAGGGTCAGGGGAGATAATTGTCCCATCTTTTACTTTTATGCTGAAGGCAAAAGTTGTAGACCTTTGCGTGGGTGAAAATAGCAGCATTTTAGTTTTTTGGGGATTTAGTAACAATCGACGTTCAGAGAGCCAGTTTTCTACAATATTAAAGGCAGACTGGGTAACAAACCTCAAGTCTGCAGGAGATGTAGCTGAACAAATCAGGGTGGAGTCATCAGTGTATTAGAAACAATTAAAATTAGGGATGACAGTATGTAGGCTGTTAATAAAGATGGAAAAGAGAAGGGACCCAAGTATGGAGCCTTGTGGGACTCCAAGGGTGGTAGGTAATAGGATGGAGAGCTTGTTCTGCCAGATAACAGCCTGCTGCCTCCCACTGAGGTAGGATTTAAACCACTGAAGGGCGTTAGAGTTAAGGCTATAAGTCTGCAGGGTGTATATAAACAGTTGATGATCCACCATGTCAAATGCCTTGGAAAGATCCAAGAAGAGGGCAGAAGATATTTGATTATTGTTACGGTTGTTATTGGTAGTATTGTTAAAGGTTAGTAGGGCAGAGGTCGTGCTGTGGTGTGGACGGAAGCCATGTTGGGTATCGGCTAGGAGGTGATTCTGGATTAGGTGGTGCATGAGTTGTTTTTGTATACATTTTTCCATGATCTTTGCAAGTGGAGAAAGTATGGCTATTGGTCTATAATTATTTGATTCAGTGGGGGAACCTCCTTTATGTAGTGGGATTACGTAGGATGTTTTCTTCAAAGCCAACTTCATGCTTCTTAAGACAGAAGTGGCAAACTTCAAGACACCCATGCAGATGGACAACAGAGGTACGATTTCTGAATCCTACACAAATGCACTTTATAAGCACTTACACAAGTGGATGGATCGTACTATCCCTAACAGAACCAAGATGCTATCCTCCAAAAACAGGAAGCCAATCTGGTGGTCCCCTGCTATAAACAAACTCTACAACAGAAGAAAGAAACTGTTGCAAAAAATTGTAAAATCCCATGATTGAAGGAACTCCCTGGTCAGCATCAGTAAGAAGTTGAGATTCCTCATAAAATCCTCCAAAGCTAGTTAAAAAATCAAAATCACCACTGATTCTAAAGACAACCACAAAGCATTCTATAGCTATATCAAGAATCTGAATGGCAACACTCACATCTGCTCTGAGTTACAGCACAATGGCACTAAATATATAGAACCAACTGATATTGCTAACATCCTAGCAGATAGGTTCAGTGCTAACTTTACCCCTCTCTCAGCCCCTAAAGGGCATATCTCTATACCGGAAGAATGTAAAGTTCCTGTAATCACAGCTGCACAGGTAAAAAACACACTCTCCAAAGCCAAGAACACAACATCCGTGGGACCTGACAACATCCCAGGCTGCATTCTACATGAACTACAAAATGAACTGGCACCCCACCTAAGCACCTTGTTCAATAATAGCCTCACCTCAGGCTTTGTGCCCACTGAATGGCGCACAGCTACAGTTATCCCACTCTACAAAGGTGGAGCCACCACAGACCCCGGGAACTACTGCCCCATTAGCCTAACGAGCCTGGTCTGCAAGGCTATGGAACGTATCATCATGGAACTTACAAACAAAGACATTGGTAATCTCCAGACACTGGAACCCACTCAGTTTAGGTTTGTAAAAGGCAGATCATGTCTCCTAAACCTGATAGACTTTGTTGAAGCAGTCACCAAGGCCATAGATGAGGGTAAGGTGGTTCACACAGCCTATCTAGATCTCACCAAGGCGTTTGACACCATTCCCCCACTCTGGAATTATACATAAACTCCCTAAACTAGGTATAAATCCCTATGTCACAAGATGGGTTGCCAACTGGCTCACTGACAGAACCTACACTGTGAAAGTAGCAGAGTCCAAATCTGACTACAGACCAGTGACAATTGGAGTACCACAGGGTTCAGTCCTGGGTCCTCTCCTGTTTGGTATCTACTTTTCTGAAGTACAGGCTAACACAGAAGGTCTTTGACTAATGAAGTTCACAGATGACTGCAAACTAGGAGCCATAATTGAGACTCCTAATGATGTGGACATCCTACAAAAGGGTCTCACTGAGACAGATGCCTGGTGTCAAAGCCATGGCCTCAAGCTCAATACCAAAAAGTACATTGCCATTCCCTTTGGTAAAAACTCTGTACCCATGAGCTACCACATAGGTGGTAGTCTACTTAACACCAAAAGTGTGATAAGAGACATTGGAACACAGGTGGACAGTAGTCTCTCCTTTGATAATCACATCGCCACAGTAGTCAGAAAATCCTTTTATGTGGCACATCTCATCACAAAAGGTTTCTCATCCATGAAAAAGAAGTCATTGTTCCCCTCCACTCATCACCCATTAGACCCATTAAAGAGTACAACGCCCCTTTTGATTTGTATCTCACAAGACATCTACAACAACTGGAAAGGCTGTAGAAATACCTCACAAAGAGGATTACCAGCTTCAAACAGATGCCCTACGCAGAATGTCTCAAAATCTCCAGCTATACTCCGCCGCATATCGCCTACTCAGAGGCGATCTCTGCCTAACATACAAAGCTATGTCAAACCCAGAGCTGTTGGACATGCTCCACTTAAAGAAAATCCAATCCCTCTGAGCTACACACTCTAGAGACCTAAACATTGTCACCACAATAAACAGAACATGCTAGAGGGATAGCTTCCTGTCCCAGAGACTTCCCATACTCTGTAACAAACTACCTATCTATATCAAACAAAGCTGCTCATTAGCAGTCTTCAAGAAAAATCTTGATGATTGGATGGGAAATAGGAAATTCACCCCAGGATCACCTCTTGGGCTCTGCTCGACAGGGACACAGGAAAATTATTTTCTTCGGTGGCAAAAGCCAGGGTACCTTTTTGGCTAGGCTTATATAGGCCCTAGGGCCAATAGCCTAGTACCTACCTATGAACCTATGGACCTATGAACATCTGAGTACATTGCAAGTTGTTTTACAAGGGTGGACCTTCTTTTGTTTGACTTGTTTTGTCAAGGCAGTATAGGGCATTCTACTTATAGACATTTGCAAGTTGAACATCACAAGTTGGTTGTACTGTTTGGTATACCTAAATTACAGAGAAACAGAACAAATCCCTCCTTTAGGCCACTTGTGTTGGCAGCTTTTTCTAAGACTGAACCTATTTCTATTTGGTTGGATGAGATTTTAAATCCTGTTGTCCAAAGTGCAAGGTTCTACTTATGAATATGCCTTGGTGTCCGGCTCCTTCCTTTGTGACTCAGCTGTACTTTTTTGGAGTTTACTCTGTTTTTTAGCTCTCAACCTTCCACCCCCAAAATGAGGAACACCAGCCCTCATAATGTGGAATAAAATGGGCAAAATATGGAAACATACTAACAGCTTACTAACAACTTCAAGTAGGAAGGTCATAGGATGGTTAAAATATGCTGTTTTTACTTATAAAAAAGATCTTTTAATGAATTAATGTGATTCATTTCTATTTACCATGGATATCAGATAAAAAATTCCTAACACAAAATGTGTATCAGACCCTTTCAATGTGGAACTTCAAGGAACATTAACTTTTTAAGACCACAAATGAGGTACATTCCTCATAATGAGGTATACTTGAGAGGTATGTGAGGTTCTCATTTTATTAATTCTGTTTGTTGGAGTTTTTAGCTCAGCTATGGCTGGAGTGGTGCTTACACAGGATGGTTTATTAGATGTGACCACCCATTCTGTTCTGGATATCTTTTCTGCATTGAGTGAACAAATTTCTGCTGTGATATCCGGAGCGATTCAGGAATTCTTTTCCTGTTACTATGGTAACTGTGGCAGCCATGTTGGACAATGTAACAGCAGTGCAGATGACGGTTTAATGCCAGTACAATGCTCGTTGGTGCATTTGTCTCAAGCTGGCAGTGGAGACAACAATTCTGATATGAACGGTGGCTTTTCCAGCAATTCACTTTCTTTAGAGCACAGTGATGTGGTTTCACAAGTATTTAAGGACACTGGCAAAACCTTTGGTTCGAAGAACATTTTTATAGCCCAAGTAAGTGGGTCTAATGAGAATTTAACTCATGATGACTTTGAAATATGCAAGACAGATTATTTTGCATTAGAAAAACTATCTTTAAAAACTGTCACTTTACGATTAGAAATGGCTTATCTTGAAGATAATGTTAGACACTGTTGTGTGCTGTGTGGTTTGAGTGTGTATAAGTTTCTGAACTGTACAAAACAAGGTGATAAATGACATCAGCAACTTGTAGAACTTTTTAACAATGCAGGGATGGCAGTTATAAATGTGCTTATTGAACATTATAAAAGTGAACTGGTTGGTTCTAGGGTTGAAATGCAGGGTGTGAATGCAAAAATCAAAGCATCCAAGTGTTTTTTGTCTTTGAAGTCACTTTATAGCAGCATTTCAGCCAAATTTGACATTCATAAAGCCTCCATTATTTCCAGAAAGCAAGGCAGGTTGAAAAGAGACCTTGCTTCTTATTCAAACAATGCTCCATATTTAATTCAGCGTGGGAATGTTAAAGCCACAATTAAAAAAAATCAGATTGTATTGTTGTCAATAATGCTAATGATGGTAACAACGTTTCACCTGTAGTTGGTTCAACTGGTCCAGCTATTGCAGAGTTTGTTCAACATGGTAGTACAACAGTTGAACCTAGCAAGTCACCTACTTCTTTCACCATGGTTCTTCTACCACCAATAACACTGGGCCTTTTTAGTGGACAAATCGGGGAATTAAAAAACTCTGAAGTGATCGAACAATGTTCAGACCAAAACCAATACCCAGGGAAAGAACAAAGAAAAATAATTAGTTTCACATTAACATTTTGAATTTAAGTGGTTAAACTTTTTTAAAAGATACAGTTGCAGTCCTTCAAAATGGCTTTTCTTTTATCCCATCAAACAAGGGCAACATCACGAGTGTAACTGTAGATTTTAAATTGTATTTAAGGAAGTTAAACATATAATACTTTTTTAATGGGATATCTGTTAATGATGTACCCATTAAAGAGTTTAGAAGGAGAAATGCAATCCCTCTCTTTGTTCTACTCTACAAGTGTTTAGTGGGTTGTATGAAAGTCAATTCAGGAACATGTGTCATACTACTACGTGCTTTTTTAATCTTTCAGTTAGTGACAGAAATGCTTTGTATAGTTTGCTACCAATGAAGATTTACGTGTCATGAAGTCTGATAAAGGTGGCACCATTATTATTATGAAGTCAAATGATTATAAGAGTGCCATTATGGAGCATTTGAGTGATGTGAAAAGTTATAAATTGTCACGTCTGAGTACATTACAAGTTGTTTTACAAGGGCGGACCTTCTTTTGTTTGACTTGTTTTGTCAGGGCAGTATAGGGCATTCTACTTATAGACATTTGCATGCAAGCTGAATACCCCAACCTGGCTGTACTGTTTGGTATACCTAAAGTACACAGAAATAGAACAAATCCCCCTTTTAGGCCAATTGTTTCGGCAGCTTTTTCTAAGACTGAACCTATTTCTATTTGGTTGGATGTGATTTTAAATCCTGTTGTCTAAAGTATAAGGTTCTACTTACGAATATACCTTGGTGTCCTGCTCCTTCCCTTGTGACTCAGCTGTACTTTTTTGGAGTTTACTCTGTTTTTTAGCTCTCAAACTTCCATCCCCAAATGAGGACCACTACCTCTCATAATGTGGAACAAATGGGCAAAATGTGGAACACATACTAACAGCTTACTAACA
This sequence comes from Protopterus annectens, assembly GCF_019279795.1. Classification (NCBI taxonomy): domain Eukaryota; kingdom Metazoa; phylum Chordata; order Ceratodontiformes; family Protopteridae; genus Protopterus; species Protopterus annectens. The sequence continues at coordinate 857,779,128 of NC_056732.1, read as the reverse complement.
ACTTCAAGTAGGAAGGTCATAGGATGGCTAAAATATGCTGTTTTTACTTTTAATAAAGATCTGTTAATTAATTAATGTGATTCATTTCTATTTACCATGGATATCAGATAAAATATTCGTAATACAAAATGTTTGTCAGACCCTTTCAATGTGGAACTTCGAGGAACATGAACTTTTTAATACCACAAATGAGGTATGTTCCTCATAATGAGGTATACTTGAGAGGAATGTGAGGTTGTCGTTTTATTCATTCTGTTTGTTGGAGTGTTTCAGCTTAGCTATTGCTGGAGTGGTGCTTACACAGGATGGCTTATTAGATGTGACCACCCGTTCTGTTCTGGATAACTTTTCTGCATTGAGTGAACAAATTTCTGCTATGATATCCGGAGCAATTCAGGAATTCTTTTCCTGTTACTATGGTAAACATGGTGGCCATGTTGGACAATGTAACAGCATTGGAGATGGCGGTTTAACGCCAGTGCAATGCTCGTTGGTGCATTTGTCTCAAGCTGGCAGTGGAGACAACAATGTTGATATGAACGGTAGCTTTTCCAGCAATTCACTTTCTTTACAACACAACAATGTGGTTTCACATGTATTTAAGAACACTGGCAACCCTTTTAGTTCTGAGAACATTTTTATAACCCACGTAAGTGTGTCTAATGAGAATTTAACTCATGATGACTTTGAAATACGCAAGACAGATATTTTTATATGAGAAAAACTATCTTTAAAAACTGCCAGTTTGCAATTAGAAGTGGCTTATCTTGAAGAGAATGTTAGACGCTGGTGTGTACCGTGTGGTGTAAGGATGTATAAGTTTCCGAATTGTACAAAACAAGATGATAAATTAGATCAGCAACTTGTTGAACTTTTTAACAATACAGGATTTGTAGCTATAAATGTGCTTATTGGACATTATAAAAGTGAACTGGTTGGTTCTAGGGTTGAAATGCAGTTTTTGAATGCAAAAATCAAAGCATCTAAGTGTTTTTTGTCTTTGAAGTCACTTTATTGTGGCATTTCAGCCAAAATTGACAGACATAAAGCCTCCATTATTTCCAGAAAGCAAGGCCAGTTGAAGAGAGACCTTGCTTCTTACACAAACAATGCTGCATATTTAATTCAGCGTGGGAATGTTAAAGCCACAATTAAAAAGTCAGATTGTATTGTTGTCGATAATGCTAACAATGGTAACAACATTTCACCTGTAGTTGGTTCAACTGGTCCAGCTATTACAGAGTTTGTTCAACATGGTAGTACAACAGTTGAACCTAGTAAGTCACCTACTTCTTTCACCACGGTTCCTTCCAGACATCTCAACTGTCCTTTATCTTCAGGGACGTCCCTGATTTAGACTCTGATTTTAGGTGTGTCCCTCTTAATCCTTCTTAAAACTGGTGACTGTTGAAGTAAAGGTGGTGAATTGTCCTTTATAAATAATGATAGTAATTCAGAGTTATAGACGTTTTACATCAGAAAATCTATATTCATCCACATTCTCTTATTCTGCAAATGTTTCAAGTTAATAGTATAAATATTTAAAAAAATGTCCCTGATTGTCCCTGATTGTCCCTGATTGTCCTGATTATGTGAGGATTTGTCCGTGATTCTGTTGAGATTTGCCTCTGATCGGTTGAGAGCTATGGTTCCTTCTACCACCAATAACATTGAGCCTTTTTAGTGGACAAATCGGGGAGTCAAAAAACTCTGAAGTGGCTGAACAATGTTCAGACCAAAACCAATGGCCACTGAAAGAACAAGAAAAAGAATTATAGTTTCACATTGACATTTTGAATTGAAGTTGATAAACTTTTTTTAAAAGATACAGTTGCAGTCCTTTAACATGGCTTTTCTTTTATCCCATCAAACAAGGTCAACATCATGAGTATGACTGTAGACTTTAAATTGTATTTAAGGATGTTAAAGTTAAAGTTTATTTCTTTGTTATTTATAGCACTTTGTGTACTGTGCATTTTTCTAGCTAGTTTCACTGTGTGTGAGGTATTAACTGGAAATTGTCCACTTTTATTAAGCATCTGTTGGGTTGTTTGTTTCTGATAACTTGTTGCAGTTAAACTCTTTTTTCTAGAGGCTCCTTTAGCTGTTTAAAACTTTCATTTAAAGGCTCACTGCTGCTTTTCAGCTGTGAGAAACATTTCTGCAGTTTGTTCTAAGTAGTGGGGATATTTCTAGCATTTCCATATTCAGGCTTGTGTTTGGGCCTAGTGTTTGTGGAGGCTGTGTGTCTGAGCACATATTCAGGGACATCTTGGTTTAGCCAAAGCCATCAGGCATTTCAGTGAGAGAGAATTGTTTGAGGTCATTGGCTGACTGAGGTCACCTGGACTACAGCTTAGACTAAACACCTCATTGGTTCTTTTGAGATTTCTTTCTTAAAAGCTGTCTCAGGTTTCAACTTTCTGTTACCTAAGAAGTTCAGTTGTGAGTGTTCTGCCATTTTACACTGAGCTGATCGAAGGAAAGACACTAAGGAAACTCGGAGCTATAATATATAACATTAAGTATCCTGTTTTTTGTTTATTTTGTTCTTTATTTATTTGTTATTTATAGCACTTTGTGTGCTGTGTATTTTTCTAGCTTGTTTCACTGTGTGTGAGGTATTAACTGGAAATTGTCCACTTTTATTAAGCATCTGTTGGGTTGTTTGTTTCTGATAACTTGTTGCAGTTAAACTCTTTTTTCTAGAGGCTCCTTTAGATGTTTAAAACTTTAATTTAAAGGCTCACTGCTGCTTTTCAGCTGTGAGAAACATTTCTGCAGTTTGTTTCCCACCCTCCCTCCCTGTTGGTATAGTGTTTTTATAGTTCTTGGCTTTGCAGTTGCCTTCCCCTAGTGTAAATTTGATCTGGGACCCTCCTCCCAGTCTAGTGTCATTACCTCATTCTACCCAGTACAGGGAGAACATTTGAAAAGGCCAATCAGCTTAGTTTCTGCTACTCCTTTCTCTCTTTCCACCTAAAAAAAAATGTTATCTGCTTTTACTGTATTTGTGTTTCTTCCTACTTTATTTTGCTTTTGATTCATCTTAAAAGTACTCAACTGTATTTATTACTGCTTGGTGTAACTCATTCTAAGCCTTTTAGTTTAAGCACTTGGGCTTCAGACCAGTTGTTTTACATTAAGAAGGTTTGTGGTCTGCACTGTAGTGGCAGAACAGGTAGCTTACATCCTTCTAAGTTGGGAACTGCTGATTCAGGGCTCAGTGTCTGTTATTCTAAAAGTGTATTAATTCTGGTTTAAGCACTTGGGCTTCAGGCCAGTTATTTTACATTAAGAGAGTTCGTGGTCTGCACTCTTGTGGGAGGAGAGGCTGGACTCTGCCCTTCTGAGCTGGGAATTTCTGGTTAAAGGCTTATACTGCCTGCATATTTGAACTGCTTCTTACTGAAATTGGTACACCTTGGTTGCTGTAGCATAGACTAGATCCAAGCCTGCTGAATCTAGCTTTGTTTGTATAACTTGAGCACTAATCCAGGCATTCTTTAAAGTATTCAGTTGTATTTATTACTGCTTGATAGTAACTTGATTAAAGTGTAGCTATCATTCTAAGTCTTTTGGATTAAGCACTTGGGCTTCAGACCAGTTGTTTTACATTAGGAAGGTTTGTGGCCTGCATTGTGGTGGCAGGACAGGTAGCTTACATCCTTCTAAGCTGGGAACTGCTGATTGAGGGCTCAGTGTCTGTTATTCTAAAGGTGTATTAGTTCTGGTTTAAGCACTTGGGCTTCAGGCCAGTTATTTTACATTAAGAAGGTTTGTGGTCTGCACTCTTGTGGGAGGAGTGGCTGGACTCTGCCCTTCTGAGCTGGGAATTTCTGGTTAAAGGCTTATAGTGCCTGCATATTTGAACTGCTTCTTACTGAAATTGGTACACCTTGTTTGCTGTAGCACAGACTAGATCCAGGCCTGCTGAATCTAGCTTTGTTTGTATAACTTGAGCACTAATCCAGGCATTCTTTAAAGTATTCAGTTGTATTTATTACTGCTTGGTAGTAACTTGATTAAAGTGTAGCTATCATTTTAAGTCTTTTGGATTAAGCACTTGGGCTTCAGACCAGTTGTTTTACATTAGGAAGGTTTGTGGCCTGCACTGTGGTGGCAGGACAGGTAGCTTACATCCTTCTAAGCTGGGAACTGCTGATTGAGGGCTCAGTGTCTGTTATTATAAAAGTGTATTAGTTCTGGTTTAAGCACTTGGGCTTCAGGCCAGTTATTTTACATTAAGAAGGTTTGTGGTCTGCACTCTTGTGGGAGGAGAGGCTGGACTCTGCCCTTCTGAGCTGGGAATTTCTGGTTAAAGGCTTATAGTGCCTGCATATTTGAACTGTTTCTTACTGAAATTGGTACACCTTGTTTGCTGTAGCATAGACTAGATCCAGGCCTGCTGAATCTAGCTTTGTTTGTATGCTTGTTGTTTGTTTGCTTGTTATTTCCCTGAAATGCTAATTCCACCTAAAATGCGGCTTTTCAGTGCTTCTGTTGATCACTAGGGATATCTGCATTGCTTACTGTACTTATTTCCTTGTTTCACTTGAAAGAAAGTTACTGTTTGTCATTTTTGCATTTAAGTTACCTGTAACACATTGCATTTAAGTTACCTGGCACTTGCTTACTAAGTCAGCACTAAAAAATTAAAAGCACTACACCCTCACAAACTCCCCTTGAGTACCTTGTTCCCCATTGGCCCTTTTTTCAATTATAAAGGAATTCCTAATACTATTCTAGCATGTCCAAAGGTCAGTTGTCAATCTCCTCTGTGGTCCAGCTGGTGAATCTGGGAATCTTGAGGCAATGTTACAACTGCCTCATGTACACAGACAACCCTCTCCTCCTCTCAATAAATTCCAACACATGTGAGAGATGCAACCATATAGCCAAACTGGACGCTAAGCTCTCTCAACTCAGTACTGGCGTAACCAGTCAGGAGGAGAAGGAAACCACACTCACTACAATTCCAGTCTCACAGAGACCTACCACAACAGCAAACCAAACACATAAACACACAAAAACATACTCGGAGGCTCTAAATAAAAATCTGCCTAAGCAGCAGAGACCTCCAAAGCAGGAACCCAAGCAACCGCTACCCCAAAACAAAACACGTGCAACACATAGCTCACAAAGCCAGTGTGCTGAACAGTCACAGTCCTTAAGGCTAAACAACACACCTGATACACTTGTAATAGGTGACTCTATCGTCAGGCACACTGACGTCCCGCTCACCAGACTGAGCAAGGAGAAGGTCACGGTGAGCTGCCTGTCGGGCGCTAGGATCCGCCACATAACACAAGCACTCAGGTCACTCCCAGGCAAGTACAAATATGACTCAGTCATTGTCCATGCTGGTGTGAATGACCTGAGATGTACCTCCCTGGACTACATGAAAAGAGACATAGAGGAGCTCTCTGAGCATGTAGCCCAGGCCGGTATGATCCTGACCTTGAGTAGCATCTTACCCTCACCAAGAATGATGCCACAATATGAAGACAAGATGATCAATTTCAGCAATTTGCTTAAGTATTGGTGTCATTCAAAGGGGATCCAATGCCTGTCAGCCTGGGATGACATGCTCGACAAGCCACAATGCTTCGCTAGGGACAGCTTGCACCTGTCACTCCTGGGCTGTCGGATATTGGCAAAGGCTCTTGTTACCCCCATAGTGCCTTTTTTAGGCAAGGCTCAAAAGACAAACCCACCTCCATAGGTATCACAAGGGATAAGAAACTAAGTAATGCTACTCAACGCCAGAAGTCTAAACCTCAAGATGCATGCACTTGAAACTCTCCATAGCATGGAGAACATCGATATCTGTGCAGTAACAGAAACCTGGTTCAAGGCTCCCGAGAGCACCCCAGCACAACCAGGTTATACCTCATACCATGCTTTTCGGCCCCAAAACTTGGACCGAACCACAAAAGGAGGGGGGTATCAATATACATCAAAGATACCCACACCTCCAGGTTGGTGGCACAGCACAAAGCATCAGAGACTATCCATGTGCAACTAACAGTGGGTAAAACTGCCTTCCAGTTTATAGCCTGCTACAGACCACCCTCCCAAACCCAGGAGCCCCACTCAGCCTTCCTGAGAACACTGGAAAATATGAAGGTCTCTCCAAACACCATTATATTGGGCGACTTCAATAACCCAAACATAGACTGGGAGCATTACTCTAGCTCCAACACCCTATCCCAAAGGTTCCTAGAATTTATAAACTCAAATGCTATGGAACAACTTGTTACCACTCCCACAAGAGGGGAAAACATACTGGACCTGATCATCACCAACATGGGGACTCTATGCTCCAGACCAGAAGTGTATCCCTCACTGGTAAGATCAGACCATAAACTAATCTCACTGGATATTCACATCCCGACACCACCCCTTGCCCAGAACACCGCAGTGAAAAACTTCTCTAAAGCAAATTTCACACTCCTCAAAACCAAGGTGGAATCCTTCAAAGCCCCCGGGCCTGTGGAAAATATGGCCCAGATCGCAGAATCCTTTATAAACGCATTCTATGAACACCTTCAGGAATGCATGGATCATGCAATCCCAAATAAAACCAAGACCCAATCCTCCAAAGGCAGACATCTGGTCTGGTGGACCCCAGCCATAAACAAACTATACAATAGACGGAGGAAGCTACTACATGATAGAGCAAAATCCCAAAAGGGGAAGGCATCTCTGATCAGTATTAGCAAAAAACTACGGGCACTCATAAAATCGTCTAAGGCCAGCTTCGAGAGAAAAATTGCACAGGACACTAAGGATAATCACAAGGCTTTCTTTAGTTATGTTAGGAACCTGGGTGGGAATTCCCAGATATGCTCAGAATTAGTCCAAAATGACAAAAAATACACCGAACTCACAGATATTGCCAACATCCTAGCTGACAGGTTCAGTGCAAACTCCCCCCCTCCCCACCAAAAGGACAAATATCTATCCCAGCAGAGTGCTGCCCCCCTGACATCTCAGATGCTCAGGTAAGAGCTGCCCTCTCCAAAGCAAAAAACACAGCATCAATGGGACCAGATGGTGTCCTGGGCTGCGTCCTACATGAACTCCAAGAAGAGCTAAACCCAAACATAAAACTACTGTTCAATCTCAGCCTTACTACAGGATATGTACCCAAAGAGTGGCATACAGCAACAGTGGTCCCTCTCCACAAAGGTGGTGCCTCAACGGATCCTGGAAACTATCGCCCCATAAACCTGACTAGCTTGGTCTGCAAAGCTATGGAAAGGATCATCATGGACCTCATAAATAAAGATATTGGGGACCTACAGACACTGGATCCTACCCAGTTCGGCTTTGTTAAGGGCAGATCCTGCCTCTTAAACCTGGTCAATTTCTTTGAAATAGTCACCAAGGACATTGACGAGGGGAAGGTGGTCCACACAGCCTACCTGGACCTCACAAAAGCCTTCGATACAATACCCCACTTGGGCATTATAGATAAGCTCACCAGCTTAAATATAAACCCCTATGTCACTAGATGGGTTGCAAACTGGCTCAAGGACAGAACCCACATGGTTAGAATTGCCATGTCAGACTCCAAACCAGTTACAAGTGGCATCCCACAAGGCTCAGTCCTGGGACCTCTCTTGTTTGGTATATATTTCTCAGAGGTACAGGCCAACACGGAAGGACTGTGGCTGACCAAGTTCGCAGATGACTGCAAACTGGGCACCATAATCGACTCTCCAGCCGACACAAGCATCCTCATAGAAACAGACAACTGGTGCCAGAGCCATGTCCTCAAGCTAAATGCCAAAAAGTGTATAGTCATCCCCTTTGGCAAAAACAAAGTGCCCACAAATTACCACATAGGTGGTAATCCATTAAGTACAGAAGAAGTAATTAGGGACCTGGGGACCCAAGTTGATAGCAATCTCTCATTTGACAACCACATGGCCAAAGTGGTTAGAAAAACATTTTATATAGCCCACCTAATCATGAAGGGATTCACATCTAGATCAGGGGAGGTCATCGTGCCTCATTACTCATCCCTCATCAGGCCCATAATTGAGTACAATGCCCCTTTTGGGATGTACCTTACCAGACACCTGCAGCAACTGGAAAGACCCCAAAAGTAACTCACCAAGAGGATCAAAGGGCTCAAATAGATGCCATATGCTGCCCGGTTAAAGAAACTCCAGCTCTACTCAGTGGCATACCGCCTGCTCAGAGGCGATCTGTGCCTGATGTATAAAGCCATGTCCAACCCGGAATTAATGGACATACTGCACCTCAGAAAATCCAAATCCCATCGAGCTACGCACTCGAGAGACTTGAACCTCAGCACTGAAATAAATAGGACATGCTGGAGGGACAGATTCATAACCCAGAGGCTCCCTTCACTCTGGAATAAAATCCCAGTCCAGGTTAGGCAGAGTCCCTCATTGACTCTCTTCAAGAGGAATCTTGATGAGTGGATGGGAGATCATAGGTTTACCCCGGGTATCAGTTCTGTGTCACTGTTAGACAGAGGCACAGTATACTAACCTCAAAAAAGGGCATAGCAAAATTAATTTAAAATGGGTGGCGGAAGCCAAACACACTCTGGCTAGGCTTATAAATGCCTTAGGGCAAATAGCCTAGTATGAACCTATGAACCTAAACTTATAATGCTTTTTGATGGGATATCTGTTAGTGATGTATCCGTTGATGGGTTTAGAGGGAGAAATACAATCCCTCTCTGTGTTCTACTCTACAAGTGCTTAGTGGGTTGTATGAAAGCCAATTCAGAAACATATGTCATAGTACTACGGGTGTTTTTAATCATTCAGTTAATGAAAGAAAAGCTTTGTATAGTTTAGCTACCAACGAAGATTTACATGTCATGAAGACTGATAAAGGTGGGCCCATTGTTATTATGAAGTCAGATTATTATAAGAGTGCCATTATGGAGCTTTTGAGTGATGTGAAAAGTTATAAATTGTTACATCTGCGTACATTACAAGTTGTTTTACAAGGGTAAACCTTCTTTTGTTTGACTTGCTTTGTCAAGGCACTTTAGGACATTCTACTTATAGACATTTGCAAGTTGAACATCCCACGTTGGCTGTATTGTTTGGTATACTTAAAGTACAGAGAAACAGAACAAATCCCCCTTTTAGTCCATTTGTGTCGGCAGCTTTTTCTAAGACTGAACCTATTTTTATTTGGTTGGACAAGATTTTAAATCCTTTTGTCCAAAGTACAAGGTTCTACTTACAAATATACCTTGGTGTCTGGCTCATTCCTTTGTGGCTCAGCTGTACTTTTTTGGAGTTTATTCTTCTGGCTTGATGAGGAGGTTGCCGTTTTATTCATTAAATTTATAATGAAGTAGTAAAGAATGGATGAAAAACATAATTGGGTCTGATCATCTGGAAGGTTTTCAACAGGCAAAAGTGCATTCGGACTTAAGAAAATAATCGTCTACTGAGACATGTCAAACCTTGCGTTAATTAAGTTTAACTGGTAATTCTTCCAAATAAAGAAGGCTGGGGGATGATTTTGACATCTGATATGAAACTAGAAGCAGAGGAAGAAAACAGATTGACCTTCTCTGAACACTGTAATTTGTTGCCATTCTCTAGAATGCATCTCTAGATCATTAATTATCTTTAATCACCCCCCTCCCCCCACTCTCTTACATCTCATGTGAAACTGTATAAACTCCCTTTTCTTTTATGTGCTCTGGTTGAGAAAATTAAGCGTAGGAATGGCAAGCAGCACACGTAGTTGAACAGTCCCACACACATGCACCCTTCCATATTCACACACATACACACACACAAACACACTGTCACACAGACATATGAGTACACACACACACACACACACACACACACACACACACACACACACACGCACACACACCTTTCAGTAATCTATAAAGTTACACTTCAGTGCTACTTGCTTTCAAATATTTTCTAAACGCAAGATGGGAAAAGTTGTTAAAATAAGAAAGCCAGATGAGTTAACATAACCATGTCAGTGGTATGAGAGTAGAAAATAATTGTTTTCCAGCATTATCATGCTGACAAGAGTTAAGAGCTTTAAAGAATTCCTTCATGTGCAGCACACAGGATATTTGTTGCATTCACCTACATTGGTATTACACAGTCAATCAAATCTTGCTTGTAAGTCTTCTGTAATGAAGTAAGCCATTTATGTTTTCTGTGGCTATTCGATTAACATGCACAATTATCTGTAAATGTCAAAGTTTAAAAAAGTTTCTTCCTTTTTTAACAGACAATAAAGTTCATCTGATTGCTGATTTATTGGTTATATAACAGTGGTAAGAGAGAAATTACAACAGTTGATGACAAAAATGACCAATATGTATTCAGTGAACTGAAGGTGAGTGGCCTTTCTGGAGAGTTTTCTAGCAGGAAATAGATCATAACATTAAGAATATCTGGCACAGAATTTAAAATAAAATGGTCAGAAGATGAGAAGGAGACGTAAGGACTGTGACATACCTTCTGTAGATGACACTGACAATAGAAGGCATGACACTGGAAATTAGCAAGCAATTAACTGGCATAATTAGGTGCACTAAGTCATAAGGAATTAAGCAGAGTGCAAGAATGAATGCTAAGGGAAATGTGGAAAAGGAACTCATATGGAAAAATATTACTCTTCTGTACTTTGATTGTTTTATTAGTGGCCCTATTAAAGAAGCTGATGATTACACAAACATGAGATGATTCTGTTTTGTAACAAATTAAAGTAGAATTTCCAGATCTATTTTGATTTAAGGGCATCATCTTGGAGTAGTCTGTGAGCTTCCAAACCCTGCTTTCTTTAGAATGGTACTTTAAATTATAGGATTTATTTGAGAAATATGACAGGGAAACAGGTCAGACAATATATGAGAGCATTCAAATAATTGTCCATAATGGCAGTAAAACACAGGTTTTCATCTGCGTAAGGTGAAGGATGAAAGTCACTGGTAAAAAGGAGAAAGAAATAACCAAACAACAAAAATGCAATGGATTGTAGTATTACCTTTTAAGAACTTACAAATGAATATTGCTAGCAAAGTGACATTGAAATAAAAATAAAATCTACAGTATCTATTTGATACAATTTGTTTCTACTACTGGTGTATCTAAGTGAAATAAAGGAATGGTCAAATGGCTATGTTTCCATGGCTCTATACATTTCTATATACAATATGTAATCTGAAAATCCAAAGGGTTAAGAAGCTTTCTTTGAAAAAGCAGAATACGTTGTGAGTGTTTGTATAGTACTGACAAATGTGATTTCTGCAAGCTACCTTTATCAACAAAAACAGAAAGCTTGATAAATTTAAAGGTATTGTATCTTAGAAATACATTTGCAATGGATTGGAGCCACAAGGCTGACTATTTTTATGTGAGATGTCTGAATTATGTTGACAACTTAATAATGTGGCTGAGTACCTGAAGGCAAAATGCAGGCCTACAGGAGACAGTATTTTAACTTCCAAGTCTTTCAGCATTAAGGGAATCACAGAGATAAATGGAATTAATACAGCTGGAAAAAAGACTAGACAATGGATTCAGTGCATCATAAAACCATGGTAAAAACGTGCTTCTAAAAATATATTTGATAAATGAATCACCATTATACTGTAGTAAGCTTTAAAATACATTCATTTAAAAGGTACAAAAATACCTTATATTGATCAGTAAAAGTATTTTCTGAATAGAATTACTTTGTATCACATTCTCCATGGCTTTATAACAATCCTAAATTATATAATATTGTACTAATAATACAGTAAATACCGAATAAACTGCTGATGACCCACTTAATGTATTTCTTTCTATCCTAATTTCAGTTGAACTAAAGGCAGTCATATTACATTTTTAGCAAACAATGTGAAATGTTTAAAATAACATGTTTATCATCTGATTTCCAAGTGTGGGTTTATAAGCCAATTGCATAATCCATTCAAAAAGCACTAGGCCTTGTTTACTGTAGTTCCAACACATTTATAAATCTTAGACATGTAACAAGTCAAAGCAAACATCAACTGCTTCTTATGGAATCATAGTGGGGGTACATTTTCTTCTTTTGATCATCTTTAGAAACAAATAACTTGAACTATATAATTTAAATTACATTAGTAGATAATAACAGTAGACGAACAATGCAGCATTAACTGTAACAAGAAAAGTGAAGGAAAACTAAACCGCAAGCATTGGAGTTAAACTGTCCATTTTGAACATCATCAGGCAACCACATTCAAGGCTCCCTTCTGCAAGCATGAAACATCATACTATGAATTAAGCAAGTGCAAACAATAAAGCATTATTCTAGCACCAGCACAGGGTATTGCAAAACGCACAGATACACTAATAAAGCATTTTCATGAGCACATAGATATGATACTAAAGTATTTTCATGAGGGGCTCACCCTTGTCTGCTGAAGTGGGTGTCCTCATTTTTCACACCCCTTTGAACTAGGTATCCTTACTATTTCACATTTGCAGGGTACAATGTCCCTGGCTAGGCAGACATAGAAATCATTACAGAATATATCACAAGGGTTATGTGCTCAGTTTGAAAAATGTAATTTATACTCTATGCTACTTGACATAATCCATGATAGTCTGCATGTGTGGATTATGGATAATACAATCTACACATATATACAAATTAGTACAAGGGAGCACAGCATTGCTACATACTTCCTGTAACTGTATTTATTTATTTTGCTCATCTTGTTCATCAAATGCATGTACACATCCAATATTAATGTTGTACCTTATGTAAACCTGTGATGATATCTTTGTTGGTATCCCTACCTGTTTGCACATCTTTTATCAGTATCCACACACAGTATATGTACTACACAGTTGTATGTATAGACAAATTCCATATTTAGAAAGAGATGGAGAAAGAGATGTATACATTTATGTACATGAAAATTAATTACATGTAATATAACGGTGAACATTTGAGCACAGAAGTGGAACCAAGCTATATACTGAACTGTGTCACACACATGTGAAGTATTTGTAGGCAAGTCCTTCCATACCTCTAAAAAACCTAAGCACATTTCATCCATGAGCTCAAGTAAAGTACCAGTTTCCCTGACTATCAGTACCAAAAATGACCTTTCTGAACCCCTACTTAACCTCTTGAATCTAATACTCTCTGCTTACATTTGTGAAGCTTGGTGAACAGGTATTTTAATGCCATTGAACAAGGGTGGCCCAATGACAGATCTTGGTAATAAGAGGGCCGTTACTCTCACTAGCCTCATATGTTAAGCTATGTGGAGTGTATTATCTCAGACCTCGTTATTGTGGCGATTATACATCTGTTAACCCTGGGCCCTCATCAATTCATCTTTGTTAAGGAAATGTCCTGTTTCTTTAACCTCATTACCTTCTTTGCAAAAGTCAATAAAGCAGTGCATTGTGGTTAAAAAGTGCATGTAACATAATTGGACCAGATCAAGGACTTTGACAGTGTCGTCCATGCAGGCATTATTGACAGCTTATCTGAATAAAATTCAGAGTGGCTGTCTGACAGAAGTCATATGGTAAGAATTGCAGGTGCCACTTCTGAAAGAAAAAAGTTACCAGTGGTGTGCAATAGAGCTCAGTTTTGGGACTTCTCCCATTTTGCATGTTCATCAGATCATCAAGTCAACACTCTCTGTCTGTATATCAGAGATTGCAGATGACTGTAGACTAGGAATTGTTACTCAATCTTCCACTGATTCACAATTTCTACAGCATGGGTAAGACCATATTAAAAGTTGGTACAAGGACAATGATCGCAAGTTATATAATAAAAAATGTATTATACTTAATTTTAGTAAACAAACATTTTTTCATACCATATGGGTGACACACCCATCCAATTTGATACTGTTGTGTGAGACCTAGACACTTTGTGGTGATAATTCTTTATTTTTTGTCCATGTCTGTATATTAGTTATGAAATCCTTTCATCCTGCTCATGCAGTTTCCAAAGGCATTTCCTCTAAATCCAAATGAGTCTTAATGTCCCTTTAATCATATCTCATCAGACCATTTATTAAATATGTCCCTTTTGGAATGCATTTGTCTAAACAAGCAAAAAAGAATGTGCATAATAGTGTTATATATCCTTCCAGGTAACAATATCCAAACTGCAGAAGATTGTTTTTCTGCTGGACAACTTGAATATCCCCCACAAAACCATTATTCTGGGTGATCTAAACATTGATTGGCAAGTTACTACTAACTTTGGCTCCCCTACAAATTCTATAAGTCTTTAATGTTTCACTCGGCTAATTATCTCCTACTAGACTCAATAAAAGTAGTAACAGGCATTTTACATTAGACTGGTTCCTCTACTTTCAGCCAAACCATTTAAACACCTCCAGTTGCCTTAATGATATAATTAATGATTATCTTCCAATTTTTATAGTACAACACCACAACAATATAAACAAAACAATCCTATACAGACAAGTACACAGTTTAACTTCATTTAACAATAACACCTTTATCTTTCACCCATCCCTCATCATTTAGGCCATACATATGACTGCCTCTAGTTGAAGCAGTAACTTATTTCAATTTAACCTTTCTCAACATGCTCAACAATCTTGCTTCTTTTCATGCAAAAGAATTAAATCAAACCCTGCGCCTTGGTTGACCAAACAAACCAAGCAACTTATGTCACAAAGAAATAAAGCCTGGAAAGAATAGCACTGAAGTAAAGCAGAAATCAGCTTACATAATTTTAGACCCCTTAGAGATCATGCTAAAAACAAATTAAATCAGACAAATGATCCTACCACGCCAGACTTAAGCATAAATATCAAAAGAATCCCAAAATTTTCTGGGCCACAAGAAATAATATACTCCACATCTCTGCCAAACACAAGCAACACTACTGTCACTATTGTTACTCAGTTCAAAAAACATTTTGTCAAAACAGCACAAGGCTTATTCAAAGATAAACTGGCTACTCCCTTCATTCTACCAATCTGTGCTGAAACCAATTCTCCTTCTTTCAAATTTGAACTTGACAAAATGGCTGCCATTAAAAAATATATTAAAAACCTGAAACTCATCACATTAGCCACTGACAGTCTATATTAAAATGGCAACAGATGCCCTTATTTAGCCTATTTCTATCTTGATAAAACAGTCAATAACAGGGAACTATGCTGTCTCACAATGGAAAAAAACACTTATCATTCCACCTGCACAAAGGTAAAAATTCCACTGAATTTTCTGACTATAGGCCAGATATCCTACATCTTCTATCGAAGGTTTCTAAAAATGCATCTGTCCTCAGCTTCTCAACTACCTTATTAACAACAATCTTCTTTGTCACACCCAGCACAATTGTAGCACAAATACTACCCTCCTGTTTCACAAATACAATCAAATTTCACAGTAAAACAGGTGAACCTGACTCTTCTCTTTTTGTAGACCTGTCTAAAGCCTTTGATACAGTTCCCCATCAAAAACCACTTACTACACTCTCTTCTTTAGGACCTGATCACTCGTCTTTCTTCACAGTCACAGTTACCTATAAAATAGGCAACAAGCTGTGAAATAGAAAAATAAATACTCAGCATTTCTCCCTGTCTCTGTTGGTGTTCTTCAAGGATCAGTCTTAGGACCATTAATGTTTAACATCTTTATAAATGACCCCAACGCTAAAACAAAGCATGTCAGCACAGTGCAATACGTAGATGACTTATCTGCTCAGCTCTTAACATCCTGTACCTTCAGCAAGCCATTCAAGAGTCCTTCTCATCTATTGAGCCAAGGTTATACACCTCCACCTGATGATAAATGCAAAGAAATCCAAGTTAATATTATTCTTAACAAAACAGTACCAAAACCAAATACAAAGCTTTAGCATTATATCAAAAGACAATACTAAATTAGAAGTAGTATCACATACTAAATTGTCAGGTGTTACTATAGATGAAAACCTAAAATGCAAACATCATGTTCTGCAAGATATTAAAAAACACACAAAAAGCTTGGTTCACTTTATTGAACTAGTCCATATCTTTAAGAATCTGCTGGAACAACCATAGCTTCATCCTCTCTTTTCTTTATTGAGCTCCCAGTTTTACTATCCAGCACTCTCTCTCTCTCTCTCTCTATATATATATATATATATATATATATATATGTCGGTTAGGTAAACTATGGAATGGGCTATGGTAAGTTGGGTTAGAGTTAGTAGGCTGGGTAGCTCTAACCATTTGAGTTGTTTCAGAGCAAGACAGTGATGTGTTCTGTGGGGCAGGTTAGCAGCAAATCTGGCTATCTTACAGTAGCTTGATTCAAGTTTGCTTAAGTCTGATTTTTTTGAGGTTAGTAAATATAGGGGAGGTGTAGTAAAGGGGATAGTAGGTGGGTCCTGGCAAAAGCTTGTCTGGAAGATTTTGTTTTATTCTGTAAAGGGAATCTAATTTAATGTGGGTCTTTTTAATGGCATGAGATATATGTTTGTCAAATTTTAGCTTATCATCTACAATGCTACCTAGTAGCTTGGTTTCTGAGGTGGGTTTAATGAGAGTGTAATTGGATGATTGCAAAGCCATGGTTGGGGGAATTTCTTTTGCTATGGCATTCATTAGGGAATAGAATTAGTTTTGTTTTGTTGGGATTAAGGATGAGCTGATATTTTTCTAAAAAAGACTCAGTGCAGTAAAAGATTTTTGAGTATTGTCTTGTAGTTGTTTTACGGTAGGTGCTGTGCAATGACAGTGGAGTCATCTGCATATTGTATGGTGGAAGCAAGGTTAGTTGCTTTGTGTAGGTTATTGTTCAGAACTGTGAAGAGCAAAGACCCAAAAATTGAGCCTTGTGGAACACCTAGTATAATGAGAAGTGGGGAGGAGAAGTCATTATGTCTTTTGAGTAATTGATAGTGGTCAGATAGTTAATTTTGGAACAGAATGAGAATGTTTCTAGATATGTCAAGTGATGCAAGCTCATGTAGGAGTTGTTCATGGGGCACTGTATCAAATGCCTTTGATATGCTGACAAATATTGAGGCAACCATTTGGTCATTGTTTTTTAGTTGGTTGACAGCACTGGTAAATTTGAGCAGGGCTGTGGTGGTACTATGGCCTGGTCAAAATCCATGCTGTGCATGGGAAAGGAGCTTATTAGATAGTAGGTGTTGCATCAGTTGAGAGTGGATACACCTTTCTAAAATTGTTGCAGGCTATTTTATGTTTTTTATGAGTGAGAGGATGAAGTTTATGAAAAATGAGTTAAAGTGGGATGCTATGGTTTCTTCTGTGTTTTTATTATTTGGTGATGGGTTAGGGGTGTGGCTTGGATGGATAAGCTGATTGATGGAGACCCAGAATTTTTGTGGGTTGTGTTGATGCTTGGAATGAATGTTTGTATAGTACAGTTTTTTTTATCAGTTCTGATTTTCTTTTTGCAGACATTTCTTAGGTGGCAGCAGGTGTCTAGGGAAGGTTTTGATTTGTTGGTTATATGTTTTTACTAGAGTTTGTCTCTGTTTTAGTAACTGTTTGGTTTCTTTAGAGAACCATGGACAGTTGTTAGGTTTTGTTCTTATGTGTCTTATGGGGGCAAGTGTGTTTAGAACATCAAGAACTATGTTATTGAAATAATCGACTGCTGCACCTAATGGGAGATATTTTAATGGGGCCTAGTAACAGTTTAGTAGTATTTGTTTAAAGGAATCTGTGGAGAACATTTTTGTATTACGTATCTGTTTATAAGTTTCTGGTTTTGTGGGTGATCTACAATGTCTTAGAAAGAAGGTTTGTAGGTGGTAACTTAGGCTGTCAGGTAAACAGCCTGAAAAGTAGATTAGAGAGGGCTTGTTAATCAGGGTCCAGTCAAGAACTGATTGTTTGTTGCTGGTTTTGTCAATTCTAATGGATGACTGAATCAATTGGGTGAAACCCTGTAGGTTGATATGATTTGAGGGGTTATCTGATGAGCAGGTTTGCCAATCAGTATTGAAATCATCAACTAGTATAGTTTCTTGGCTAAATGTGGCTGAGGTCCATGAGAGAAGCTTTTCTATTGTAGAGGGGTTGTTATTTGGTGTTATGTATACAGCTAGTAAGAAGATATGTTTGCTGTTATTGATTTTTTGACGTGATGCAAAGAGTTCTCTATTATCAATATCTGGGATGTTTACCTGCAGTTTTTTTTAAATTAACAGTGTCTTTATATAGAATTGCTACTCCTTCACTTTGTTTTGTTGTCCTATGTTGTCTGAGGATATTGTCACCAGGGGGAATGATTTCATTATTGTTGATGTGGGGTTTAAGCCAGGTTTCAGTTAGTACAGCAATGTCAGGAGTATATAATGATAGGGTGGCATGGAGTTCATGTATTTTGTTTAAGAGACTTCTGAAGTTTTTTATTTAGGAACAGGATGTCAGAACTATTTTTGTCTACGTTGAATAGTAGAGGTGAGGTTTGTTTTATTGTTGGTTTAGGGAAGTTGTTTGTGATGGCTGTGTTTTGTTGGGTGAACGTAGAGCCAGGGTTGGGGTGTATGTCTCCACATAAAATGAAGATTATATTTTTTACTTGCACTTAGGGAAAAATCTTTGGGAGATATAGGTGGTTGTTTTAGTGGTATTAATGAGGGGTTAGCATGGTAGAGTTATCTATATGGGAAGAGTTCAATACTTCTGGAGTTGTGGATGTGGGGTGCTATGTCAAACTGAGAGAGGTCAGATAGAGATGAGTTTGTTAAAGGTTAGGTGGGGGATTTTAAGTAGATTATGGGAGGGTTGACAGGTGTTGTTAGGAAGAGAACAGTTAGTAATGGGATAAATAGTATGTGTAAGAGAAACATGTCTGAATATTGGGTTTTTAGGAGGGGAGTAGTGGATGATGGTATGAGTAGTGAGATGATGAGAAAAAAGATGTAGTTGAGGCTTTTAGAAGCTGGGGAAGGAATAGATAGTGGTTGGGGTGATAATATACAATTATAAAGTGGGAGGAGTTGATTAGTTAGTGACTTGTGATGTGGAAGACAGTGATAGGCTGATGATGTGTGGGGTGTGTGTGGTTTGCTTAGGATAAATGAAAGTGATATGGGGGTGGGTGCAGATGGAGGTAGAGTAGGGGAGTGAAGTGAGCCTAAGCAGAGCGTGGGTGAACAGAGAGGGCAAGTGCAAGTTCCCACTGTGCATGCAGTACACAGAAAACTATCAGCTGCCTAAAACTGATTTGGTGGAATTCAGAACTGCTGTGGAGGTATAGAATAACAATGGCACAGTCTGCACAGAATTAAGCTATTGACTTAGTGGCACACTCCACGTCTTTATCAGATATATAATAATACTTATTTTACTTTTCAGTTTAAACATGTTATTTCACTTTCTAAGTTGTGGAGCTAGCATAACAAAAACAATATGGGCACTAAGAGGTGTTCATTAAAAAAAAAAAAACTTAGGTTTGTGGAAAATAACCATAGGTATGGCACTGCACCTGACAAGACAAGCAGCTACACCAATGAGATTTTAAAAATGACTCCTGTAGTTTAAGAAAGCTATGTTAGGCTGTAATTGGTCTTGTGGAGGTGGGGGAGGACAGAATAGACCAGAAGAGTGGTAGATAGCCAGTAGTGTGATGAAAAGGGCTGGCCCTGATTTCACAGATGTGCAAGTCTACAGAAACAATTAGGGAAGGCAGTAGGTACTCTAACCTTGCTTGTTTTGCATACCTTTCTTACTGAAATAAAATAAACCACTTTTACCAAGGAGAATGTGGGATGTAGGAAGACCAGAATTTATAAGAGAAAGGGTTTAGTAGTAGTAGAAAAACAGCAGGGCTCTCAAATAGTTAAACAGCAGGCAAAAGGAGACTTCTGTTAGGAAATACAGGACTGGGGGAGGGGCAAGCTAACATCTGTGGTAGAGTGATTTACTTAAAAAAATAACAGAAATTAAACAAGGGATAGCAATTAACTATTTTGTCCAGAGGATAAAACATATTTTCTGTATATTTTGAAAATAACACTGATCCCGAGGTTACCCGGTTCTGTTAAAGAGCACTACAGGCCAGTAGTTCTAGCTTGGCTTGGGGGGAATCCAGGGAAAAGTTGATTAAAAGGGGGATCTGGGAAAAAAAATAAGTAATGTTAACACAATATACTGAATTTGTTAAGAAAAAAAATGCAATAGTTACAAAGGTGCTAACAGGAGTGGAGAAAAAAAATAATAATAGCTAAGTAATCTATACACAGATAAAAGCCTCAGTTTGTGGTGATGTAAAATTTAAGGCAACTTGTGGCAGTTAACACGTTCAACAGATTAATGCAGCTGCAAATATATCAGAGAGTGTAAATAGAAGATAACATGTACAGAACTAAACACATATTAGCCAGCACAATACTGTAGTTGTTGTAAGTTGAGAAATGCAACATGGACTGCTAATATTTTAAAAACAGATGCAGGAATACTGATACAAATTACACTATAAGTATGTCAAGTGGTATAACACACATTCTAAACCAATAGGTGAGGAAACGTGCACACTAATGTCTGGGCAAGTTCTTTTAAAAATGTAATAATAAAGTGAGCAGCAAATAAATAATATTTCAACAATAACAAAGCATCTCTTACGAAGGGTGTCTGACTCTCTTCTTTATCTTTCTGTCTTTGCCTTGCAACCTGATATAGTTTCTTTGTGCCCCTTACTGAGTCACTTTCCAGAAGTTGGTAGAGTGCCTCTGATGCCCTATTCTTTGCTATTGCAACTTCTTTCTTATATTCTTTGTTAGCCAACCAGTACTCCTTCCTAGCCTGGTCAGTCTTCTCTATCTCCCACTTTTTCCAGCACTCCTTCTTTGTTTTGATGACTTCCTGGACTTCTGCATTCCACCACCAGCTTTCCTTATAGGTTCATAGGTTCATAGGTAGGTACTAGGCTATTGGCCCTATATAAGCCTAGCCAAAAAGGTAACCTGGCTTTTGCCACCCAAGAAAATTATTTTTCTCTGCCCCTGTCGAGCAGAGCGACAGAGGTGATCCCCGGGGTGAATTTCCTATTTCCCATCCAATTTCCATATCTGGCTCAACTACATATCTTTTCTGTACTCCTAACATATGCTGGTTTTAGGTGCTGACATTTTTCTTCAACTCCACCTATTTCCTCCTCTTCGTGGGGTTCTAGAGCCCTGTGTAATTTCTTGAAGTGTTGTACTTTCTCTCCAGTCAAGTTCCAGGTCTTCAGCCTGGTCTCTGTTGACCTTAGAGCCTGCTGGCTGTGTATGGTTTGGTTTAATTATTATTTATGATTCTCTAGCTATGAAGACTAGTCTGCTGTAGTTTTTGAACTGTTAAACGCTATTCATCTTCTTAACAATACATTTATATGCATGTGCTTACTTGTGTGAGTAAGTCTCAGTATTATAATTGATAAAGTATATTTATGTAAAATGAATGCATTCCTTTAGTTGGTAACTAGTAATAGTAATACATTAATTACTTTTTTATAAAACTAATAAGTAATAGCAATATATTACTTTCACTGAAAAGTAACACTAGTAATAGTAACGTATTACTTCTGTAAGTGACTAGCATAACACTGCCTATGAACCTATGAACCTATCCCACCAACACAGGGTTATCCTCTACTGGATCTTCTTCCTATGGATTGCATCCCTCATAATACTTTTTTGCCATCTTCCTTCCTTTATTAATCAATTATTTATAGTGAAATCCTCTCTATAATTTTAGCACTGTTCTTTCCTCCAGGTGCTGAACATTGCCTGCCACTAAAGCAGGATCAGAGATCTGTATCTCTTAAATCCCTTCTTGATTTATCCTGTCCTTAATACTTTCAGGAAAAAACTGCAAAAATTACTCAACAAAACTAGAGTCTTCACTGTGCAATACCATAAACCTCCTTTTGTGGAGGTCCATGGGCTATATGCAAATAAACCTTTCAGAATACACCATTGTGTCAGCTACATGTCTGCGAGACCTTTTTACCCCTTGGTATTAATTATGTTTCAAGGTACTGATATCAGGTCTGTCTTACTACCTTGTTTAGATATATATCTGTAAAAGGTGCTTCCCACATATTTATCAAGTTTCCAAGTATAACACCATCCCTTACTATCCATCATTTCCTTTGAGACTCTCTGCCTCTTCTTGTGAGATTTTTTTTTACCCTTATAGCTTGTCTGTGGTTTCATCAACTGAGAAGTTAAGTCTCCTACTAATACTATCATTCCCACATGACATACTTTATTTTCCTGTCCCCAAGTATGTGCCTAAGGAAACCTGAGCTGTCTGCATTGGAGGCATATTTATTGCTCACCATCCATAGCCTCCCATTTATTTTGCCGGTCCAAAAGATTGATCAGCTGCTCCCACTTTTTTTTTCATTTCTTATGTTATGATAGCAAGAATACGGTGTAATAAAATAATTTAGTATCTTGCAATCATATGGTCATAGCCTTTTCTTTCTAGATTCTTTGTATTAAACTTTTTCTCAATATATAGGATGTGTGCTCCTCCTAAAAAAGTCATGTTGCTATGTTGATATTACCTTTCTTATTTGTATTTCTGTCTAACTTCTTAGTACCTTGTTCTTGTAATTACTAAAATAACCCCCTCCCTCTCACAGATTATGATCAAGAAGACCTATTAGACTGAATTGGGCCCTTATGTACACACTTTCTGATGCTCACTTTAATATTGCTTATGAATAGTTAGTCTAAGAGAGAGATCACTCCATCATTCAAATCTTCCCTTTCCCCCTGGAGAAAGCAATTAGATATACACAATACATTTTTTCTTAGATACATCCTACAGATTGTAAAAAAAAAAAAAAAATACTACTAAACTGTAGCAAAAATAACTAACTAACTAGCTAAAAGTAAAACACAGCAGTTGATTGCAGATATATCATCTTATCTACCTCTATATGTCCCTGTCTTGTCTTGGTACCTCAACTGCAGCAAAATCAAATATTCTATTACTTTATTGAATAGAAATGTAATAATCTGCATTCTAGGCATATGATCCAAAATAGCCAAAGGAGAAATACTAGAAGAATTCAGTTAACCCTTCAACAAGAATTGACATGGCTTGCACAGATTATATCTCCTTTCTTTGATGCATCATTCCTCCCATTAAAAGAGATAGCAAGTTGTGTCCTCTGCTTCACTCACCTGGAATAAGTCTGCTGTTGTTGTGTCTTTCGGCTTTTCTGGTTAGGGGTCGCCACAGTGGAACTCCTGTCCGCTAATGATTGGCAGTAGATTTTTACGTGTTGAGTTGCCGGTCCTGATGCACAACCTTCAATGAAGGTACGCCCATTCACGCATGTCTCCACACAGAAAACGGTCTAGCGGAGAATCAAACAGGACAACATCTTTCTGTGAGGTGACAACGCTACCGCAGCACCACCACCGCAGTCTACCTGGAATAAGTCTGCTATTCCCCAGAATTTCACATAATATACAAAGCCAAAGCATAGTAAGAATTAGATTCCATTGTTCATGTTCAGCAACGCCCATCTTTGAATTGAAGGGAAAAGTAAAAGGTTAGCATAAAAAATTGTTTACGGCATAGCAATAAATCTTCATTGCTTCAGTTTAACATTCCTACACAAATCTACTTGTTACTTGCTGTAGTTACTTTGCCTGCTAGACAAAACCAATGTCCTTCATGAATTATATCAAAGTACATGCCAAGCAATCCTCTCTTCAGAAAAGCTTCCTCTCTTCTCCAGCATAACACATTCCTTAAGACATCTCATGATGTCAGCCATCTTCTCCTTCTGTTCCTCTTTTGGGGAGGCTGGCAGCATGTGCCTAGCATGTAGATGATTGCAGTTCTGTTCCTCAAGCCAATCACAGGTATTTATCAGCTGAATGTGGACATGCATGAACAGGAGTTCTGGCTTGATCTACTGGACCTGTCCGATAAAGTCTCTCAATCTTCTCTGTTCATATTGCTTTTACCTCTATGTCCTTGCTAACCTAACTCCTTGAACTTCTTCATGGATGGTCCATTGCGTGGAATGCTTCAACATCTACATATCTTTAGCAGTCTTTTCTTTGACTGGTATTGTTCTCTTCTGTTTTCTTTCCCCAAGTTATTTTCCTTTTCTCCTTGTCTTCAGTTGTCTCTGGTGCTGTTCTCCCCTTCTTTATTGTCCTTACTTCCTCCTTCTGTTTCACTTGTATTGTTATTTCATTTCTTCTCTAACACTAAACACTTTTTTACCTGTGGACCCCTTTAGGTGATTTTTTGTTTGTTGATGTTGGCACCTTCCCAATCCATTTTTAGTAATTATAAAACATTATTTTGCCCTTTGTATTCCATTTGATGTACCTGTTGCCTTGTTTTCTTTACAATTGCTGTAGCCTATTTATTTATTTTTATTTAGCATTACTTGTTCTTCATCAGTTTCTGCAAAAAAAAAAAAAAAAAAAAAAAAAAGCTGCCAGGTGCAGCTGACTTATTGAACAATTTAGTTGCAGCAGTTCCTTTTTAATTCAGAACATCTTTTGCCTTAGTGTGAATGGCCATGTAGAGTAATTCACAGTAAAAAAGTAAAATTTCTCCATGGTACTCCTCTGTACTTTTTGTCATTTCCTGCTCTCCAGGCCTGTATGCAAAAAGAGTGTATAGTCATGAGTGCATGTCTGTGTGTTACCTGTATGCATGATGATGATGTTCTTCTTTTTCCATACCCTATTCATTTTCTCAGTCACTGGGTCAAGAAGTCAGCAAACATGCATTACTTCTTTGATTAGTAAATGGTTCTTTTCCTTCCACAGATACAGCTATACTATTGATATGGATTAAATGTGCCAAGACCTTTCCTCTTATTCATCAGCTTTATCACTTGCCATATACTTTCTGATTTTAATCCCACTATCTGATTTTGAATTGTCTCCTACATTTTTCCTAAGTTCTTTAAGGATTATTTTATGTTTTTTTTTCCTTCTTCATCTCCACAGCTTCCATCTTTTCTGCTGTTGTCAACCCACCTTGTGCTAGGCCTTGACTATTTCTAATTTGTAAACCCACATCATGGTAGGCCTTGACTTCTTCTGCTGTTACCCACCTCCTGGTAGACCTTGACTATTTCTGCTGTTGTATACCCATCTTGTGTAAGGCCTTGTGGGTTTTCAACAGTAGAAACAGACATTGTAATAGGCCTTCAATATTTCTGCTGTTGTAAACCCACCTTGTAGCAGGCCTTGACTAGGGTCACTGGTAGCATCATCCTCTCAAAGAAGATCAACAGTCATCTGGCTGTGCACTTTTAAATCATTCTAGCAGTCGGTTTTGATAAAGAGGAACATCAAAGCTATTTGCCCTCATATCTAAATTTTATCTTGTCTTGAACCAGTATAAATAAAATAGTAAATACTTTACTATGGTGGATCTTTTACTCTAAGCACCCATCTTTCCTTTCAGCTAGACACCCCCATAACTGTTTTTGATGCAGATGTTTTAGTTATCTTACAAATCTGGTAATGTCTCTAATAACATTCACTGAATAATATTTACATAGAGAGCTTGGAATGAGTATCCTCATTCTGTTGAAGACATTGGGCCGGACTCCAAAAGAGTGGATCTCAGTGTGTCTGTCCTGAACATAGACACTTGTTCTCAGTGTAAGTGATACATCAGTGTAAGGCCTATCAATAAATAGGCTTAAGCCTAGGCCAGATTTCAAAAGATCTGCTGTCAGTGTAAGTCATCACTTACACTGGGATCAAATCTTTTAGAACCAGGCCTATTATTTTCAACAGTAATTAGTGTAACTGTGTAACATAGATATCAGGAAAGGCTGGGGCAATTGGGATAGATCTTATATTATTTCCTTGCTTGCCTTCATGTTATAAAGTTATGAATTTAGCAAGAAGGTGAAGAAGGCAGTTTTCACATGTAGACAAACAGTAATTAGTCTAACTGTGTAACATAGATATCAGGAAAGGCTGGGGCAATTGGGATAGATCTTATATTATTTCTTTGCTTGTCTTTATGTTATAAAGTTATGAATTTAGCAAGAAGGTGAAGAAGGCAGTTTTCACATGTAGACAAATGAAACTTTTGTAGATTGCCTTTGTGCACAAAAAAAGGAAGGTACACTTCATAGCTGGAGATATTACTGGCTATATAGGTTCATAGGTAAGTACTAGGCTACCTGCTCTTGTCCAGCATTTTCTGCCTAGCCAATTTCCCTTTTTTTGTGCTCAAAATAATGTATCCCATTTGGCTATAGATTGGCCTTACCCATCCCATGGATGATAATTATATATTACCCCTAATGAGAATAACTAGGTTTATATCATAGATAATTTGAGGGGATCCATGCATGGGATAAAGCATTTAGGGAGCTGTATCTGTCCATTAGTAGTACAGGAGACAGTCCTGGAGTGCATTTTCAGTTTCCCATCCATAGGTGTAAGTTGCACTTGAAATGGACAGGAATGAACCCTGTTTTATGTGGATGGGGAGTTTGTTGCATACCAACAGTAACCTCTGCAAAATATATCTGTCCCACCAAATAATTCTGTTAATGCTGCAGTAGAGGCTTAGATCCCTAGACCAAGAATTGCTGATGCCATTTGACTTGCTGATGTGCAGTAAATCCATCAGTACTGTGTTGGAGGATAGCCTTTCTGCCAGAAACAGGACACCTCTTAGCAGTCTGTAAAATACAGAGGATTATACAACGACCCCCCATTAATATTCCAAAATGTGCGTGCTGATTGGTCAGCATGCACATTGTAAATCAGAGTTATACTAATGGAAAAAGGTCCGGTTTCCATTAGTATAAGTCTTTTTTTACAGCAACGGAGAACGCAAGATCTCTGTTGCTTTTTACACACTGTCTCGCTATGTTAAATGAGTTTAACATAGCGAGACAGCTTTAAAAAAAGTAGCGGAGATCTTCCTATCGCCGTTGCTTTTTCTAAAGGTGTCTCGCTATGTTAAATGGGTTTAACATAGCGAGACAGCTTTAAAGAAAGCAACAGAGATTCTCCATTGCTTTTTTTAAAGCTGTCTCGCTATGTTAAACTCCTTTAATATAGTGAGACACTTTGTAAAAAACAACGGAGATCTTGCTTTCTCCGTTGCTTTTTTTAAAGCTGTCTCACTATGTTAAACTCCTTTAACATAGCGAGATAGCTTTAAAAAAAGCAATGGAGATTCTCCGTTGCTTTTTGCAAACTGTCTCGCTATGTTAAAATCCTTTAACATAGCGAGACAGTTTGCAAAAAGCAACGGAGATCTTGCTTTCTCTGTTGCTTCCACCCACAGCTCTGATGTACTGCATAAGCATACGCATGCACAGTACATCAGAACTGCAGCAGAATACCTAACAGCTGCGGAAGGGCATCAAGGAGGAATTATACAATGCCATTATTTAAGAAAAGTAATTATTTTTTTTCTTAAATAATGTCATTGTATAATAGCAATAACTCACTTCTGGGTGAGGGTAATGCTGGATTTACCCACGGTTGTCTTTGTTTGGCCACTCGGGCTTCGCCCTCGTGACCAAACCACACCAACCATGGGTAAATCCAGCATTACCCACACCCAGGCATGGGTTATTGCTATATTGTGACAGGGCATTGAGTTGGTTCATATAGCAATTGTTGTCTAGACCTTGTATTCTTTTAGTAAGGTATCTCTGTGGGCATTGTAGTTGTTGCGTGTGTCTGGACAGATACATGTCAAAGAGGGCATTATATTCAATGACTGGCCTAATAAAGCTGACTAAAGGGGGATAATGACATCCCTAGTTACAGACACAATCCCTTTGTTTATAAGCTGTGAAATATAGAAGGACATTTATACAACAATAAGCACATGTTGGTCAAAACTTATGTTACTATCCATATAAGTTCTCAAATCCCAAACAACTGGGTCAACTCTTAGGGTTGTATTGTCAATCTGTTAGTTTCCTGAGGTAGATGACTTCCCAAACAAGCAGTAATGCATTTTTTGCATTTAGTTTCAGACTGTGACTTTGACATCAGGTATTCCTTTGAGACAAACCTTCCTGCAGGATGGTTAAGTTATCTGAGGATTCAATGACTGCTCCCAGCTTGCAGTAATATGTAGACTTAGTTAGCCTTAACCCTTTGTTTCATAGGTTCATAGGTGATTACTACACCAATGACGCAATACCCTTTACAAGCCTAGCCAATAATACCCAGGAAATGACTATATTATATCTTAGTTCCTCAGATATGGGATGGGGTAGTATTGGTATAGTGAGTCTTTAGGTGCTCGAGCCCTGTGCCCTTTTACAGACTTCCTCTATCCATAAGGGACATGTGCAGACTCTGGGAGTGAATTTATGGTTTCCCCATCCATTTATCCAAATTCTTTTTGAAGAGAGTGAGCAATGGGCTTCATTTTATGAAGATAGCCTTTGGGATATCAATCTGTCTCCAGCAAGTTCTGTTAGAGTCACAGATAAGGTTCAAGTTCATGGAACTTGTAACCCTCATATAATTTGTCTTATGAATATGTAACATTTTCATCAAGGCTGGATCAGAGACTGCCTTGTTGGTCAGGCATAAATCATCTCCCAGTAAACAATATGAGATGGAGCAAAGGGATAGAGCCTTTAGTCAGTTCACATAAGACATTTGTCTTATACTTTGTATTTTTTTAGTTAGAAACCTCTGGGGCCACTCCAATTGGTGCAAGTGCCTAGTTAGGTACATGGAGAAGGGAGCATTGTACTCGATTATTGGCCTGATGAGGGCTAAGTGCAATGGCACTATGACCTTCTTTGATGTTGATGCCATGCCTTTACTTATAAGTTGTGCCACACAGAAGTATTTCCTCTCTACAGTAGCTACCTGGTGATCAAAGTTTAGGTTACTATCTATATGTGTTCCTAGGTCTCTCACCACTGGGTCTGCTTTAATGGTGTGCTATCAATATTATAATTTGCATGGATATCTGGTTTGCTGAAGGGTATGACTACGCATTTTTAGCATTTTCTCTCAGATCATACTTTTTGCACCAGTCTTTTGTCATTTTTACACCTGTTTGTAGGATGTCAACACCATTTGTGGACTCAGTGACTACTCTCAGCTTGCAGTCGTCTGTGAACTTGGTGAGCCAGAGGCCCCCAACATCAGTCTTCACTTCAGAGAAATATATACTAAATTGGAGGGGTCCCAGTACTGAGCCCTATGGGACACCACTGGTAACAGGTTTCTTACCAGAAATGTTTCACCTATCCAGACAACATGTGTCTTGTCAGTGAGCCAGTTTGCTATCCATCTGTTGATGTAGGGGTAACTCCGTGAGTTTATTTATGATCCTTGAGTGGGGGATTGTGTCAAAAACTTTAGCCCTAGATAAGTGGTATGTATCATTTTACCCTCATCCGTGACCCTGCTGATGTTCTCAAAGAAGTCCACCAGATTGAGCAGGAAAGACCTCCCTTTGACAAAACTAAATTGGGTCTGGTCCTGTATTTGGAAATTTCCTATGTTGTTATTAATCAGGTCCATGTTAACTCTCACCATGTACTTGCAGATAAGACTGGTCAAAATTATGGGTCTGTAGTTCTTTGGGTCAGTTGATGGGCCTCCCCTTGTACAGCGAGATGACTGTTATAGTCCACCATTCCTCTGGGACAAAACCCATCCAGAGGCTGTGCTTAAAGAGGATTTCTAGTGGCCCTGATAAATTCTGTTTTAAGCTCTATTAGAAGTATCCTAGAATGTTTGTGGGATCCACTAAGGTTGTGTTTTTGACTTTAGTGAGCTCAGTTAGGACCTGTTCCCTATAGTGACCAGAAGAGGGATGTTTGAGGGTTTTTCTTTGGTTCTGGCACATGGTGATGGGAGGAGAAGTTTGAACTGAACTTGTCAGCCAGCAGGTTGTCATAGGATCATAAGATTATAGAAAGACTCAGCAGTCTTTCTCTGACTAATGAATTTCTTCCTTAACACTACAAACTGTAAATACTGTATATATCAATACCACAATGTAAAAAAAAAAATTTTCCTATTCTTATAGATATTTGTATCATATTGTTTTGAAATGATATTCCAGTAATGGGTGTTCTCTATTATCTATTAGCTGTGTTGTTTGATTTACATCTTATGCATCTGCATTTCTGAATGTATGAATTCTATTCTTGTATTTTACTTTAACATAATGTAACCTTCATTGTATTTGTATTGCTTACGGAGCTTTTCTCCCCGGGCCTCCACTGAAAACGGGCACTTTTAGGCCCAGTGGACTTTCCCGGTAAACAAACTGAAAATAAAATAAAATAAAATAAATCATAGGAAGTTACTAGGCTAATGGCCGTAGGGCCCTTACAAGCCTTGCCAAATTCCACCCTTATTTCCACAGTCAGCACTTATTGCCCATGTACAGGAGGGACAGAGGTGGAAACCCCAGGGTGAATTTACGGTTACCCATCCAGTCATCCAAATTGCAAGGTGCTCTCTTTGACATGAAGTGGGCATCTGTTCCAAAGGTGTGGTACCCTCTGGGAGACAAATCTGTTCCTCAAGCAGGTTCTATTAATGTCACATACCTCGTTAAGGTCTTTAGAGCAAGTCAAATGGTACATGATTGACTTACGGAGGTGAAACATTTTCAATAAAGCAGCATCAGAGATTGCCTTACATGCAAGGCAGAGATTGCCTCTGAGTAGTCTATACGAAACAGAATAAAGTGACAATAATTCAGATGATCCACATAGGACAGATGCCAAAGACCTAGAATTTTCCTTGTGAGGAACCTTTGTAGTCTCTCCAATTGCTGCAGGTGTTGATAAAGGTACATACCAAAAGGAGTGTTCTACTCAGTTATTGGCCTGATGAGGAAAGAGTACAGAGAGGTTATAACTTCTTTTTTTCTGGAGACAATACTTATGAGATGAGCAATACAGAATGCCCTTCTTACCACTGCGGAGACACAATGGTTAAAGATGAGGTTGCTGTCAACCTTTGAGCCCAAGTCCCTCAACAATGAGTGCGTATTTAGGGTGTTGCTATTGATGTGGTAGTTAGCAGGAACATTGTCCTTAGCAAAAGGGATGATAATACATTTTGTGCATTGAGTTTAAGGGCATGACTTTGGTACTAATCATTTGTTTGTATAAGACTCTCTTGTAGTATGTTCACATTATTTGGAGATTCTATGACCACTAGCAATTTGCAGTCATCAGCAAACTTTGTCAGCCGCAGACCTTTAGTTTTTGCTTGTACTTTGGAGAAATATATTCCAAACAGTAGAGGTCCCAGGAATGACCCTGCGGAACACCACTGGTTACAAATCTGCCGTTGGAGGTGGATTCCTCAATTTTGACTATATGAGTTCTATCAGTGAGCAAGTTAGTGACCCATCTAATTATATAGGGGCTGATACCTACCAGGGTGAGTTTGTCAGTGATGCATGAGTGAGGGATAGTGTCCAATTCCTTGACTAAGTCTAGATAGCCTGTATGCACAGATTTCACCTCGTCCATTGCCTTGGTAACTGTCTCAAAGAAGTCCACCAGGTTTAATAGGCATGATCTCCCTTTGACAAATCCAAACTGAGTAAAGTCAAGTGTTTGGAGATTACCTATATCTTTGTTGATAAGATCCATGATGATTTACTCCATGACCTTACAGATAAGGCTAGTCAGGCTAATAGGTCTATAGTTCCTAGGGTCAGTGGAAGCACCACCTTTGTGCAAGGGAATAATGGTGGCCATTTTCCATTCAGCTGGGATGAAGCCAGTCATTAGACTATGATTGAAAAGAGTACCCAATGGTGTTGCTAATTCTTGTTGGACCCCATGTAGGACACAGCTTGGGAAGTTATCAGGTACCATAGATGCTGTGTTTCTGGCCTTTGAGAGGGAGTTAACAACCTGCTCTTTAGAGATACAAGGTAGGGGACAGGTGACAGGGATGTCATGGGGTATGCATGGTAAGGAGAGGGGAGTGAAGTTTTCACAGATACTGTCAGCCAATAGGTTAGCTATGTCCACAGACTCAGTATATGTGGTATCATTAACTACCAGTCTGACACAAATCTGGGCCTTTCCTTTTAGGTTATGGATGTAACTAAAGAATGCCTTATGGTTATCTATAGTTGAGGAAGCTAATTTGGATTTATAGTTTGCTTTGGAGATCTTCACAAGAATTCTTATTCAGTTGTTTAAGCTGATGAGGGAGTCTTTCCAGTTTAGGGCTCGCTCCCTCTTACTCTTAGAGGAGCTTCTTTTGGTCCTATCAAATATGACTGAGTCAATTCCATTATGCAGGTCTTTGTATAAAGCGTTGGTGTAGAACTTAGCATAGTTGCCAGTTCCATCTGAGGGGGTAGGTGAAGAGAAGCTATTTATACCATCCCGTAAGAGGTTCTAATCTGCTTTGGAGAAGTTTTTTTAGTTTAGTTGCTGCCAGGGGTGGGGGGGGGGGGTCAGGTGTGATAGCTACTTCAAATGAGACTGATTTGTGGTCACATCTCATCAGAGAAGACTTCACAGTGGGGGTGCTACAGTGATCCACCATATTGGTAAGCACCAGTTCCAGGATGTTGGCACCACTTGTCCCATGTGGGGGTGTCAACTGTCTGGTCCAGGGCATTGGAGTTAATGAAGCTGAGAAAACTTTGGGCAAGTGAGTTTGAGCACGAGTAATTTACCTAGTCAATGGATGGGTAGTTAAAGTCACTCAACCATGGTGTTCGGATGTATCTTGATAGACTCAAGTAGATCCAAATAGGCAGAGTGGGTGTCCTGATTCATGGAGGGGGTCCTGTAGCTGGCGATAACTTGAATAGGTGTCCTACCAACAGTTAATTGCACCTGAAGTACCTCCAGGGAATCATGCCGTTTGACCAGTCAGGAGGTGTATTTATCTTTAATGAAAATTGATACACTGCCTCCTTTAGTTTTCATACCTTCAGTTTGTGGTCTGAATGTGTGGAAGGAGGTGTAACCCAGTATGGCTGGGGTGCTCTCCACAGCCTTTAGCCAGGTCTCTGTGAGTGCACAAACATCTGTGTCTTCCAAGGTGAGGACTGCTTCCAGTGAGTCAGTTTTGTGTTAAGACTCCTAGCATTTAGCAACATAACCTTGAGATTGTTTTCAGATGGAATCTTTACATCAGGAATTTTGTCCTTGAGACACTGACTAAAAAAGGCACTAAGGGGGTGGCAAGAGCCATAGCCAGTAGCAGAAATACCAGGGGTGACAGATGATGATCATCTCTGGCAAAGCACGGAGGTCTGTTGATCATGTCATCCCAGGCTGACAGATACTGGATCCCCTTAGAATGACACCAGAAACTAAGCCAATTATTGAAGTCAATCATTTTCCGTTTGCATTGAGGCATCATCCTAGCTGAAGGGAAAAATGCTGTTAAAGGCTAGGGACATACCTGCCTGAGACACATAGTTCGAGAACTCAGTCATTTCTCTCTTCATATAGTCCAGAGAGGTACATTTCAAGTCATTCACATCAACATGGATTATGACAAAGTCATAATAGTACCTGTTGTTGAGAGACCTGAGTGCATGTGTGATATGGCGTATCCTGGCACCTGCCAGACAAGCTGATCATGACCTTTTCCTTATCCAGGCTACTGAGAGGGATATCTGCGTGTCTCATGATGGAATCACCTATGACTTATATGTTTGGTTTTCTGGTTTGCCTTAAGGGCTTGACAGGTGAGACAGTGGTGTGTGAACTATTATGTGTATTGTATTCTGCAGAGGAATTATTATGTGACGTGTGTTTGTGTTTGGGAGGTCTCTGGTGTCTAGGTATGTTTCTGGTGAGGACATCCACATATGTGTATGTATGATGTGGATTTGGATAGAGTAGGAGGTGAGGTGTGCATGTTGACAGCCTGCTCATTGTCATATGTACTAACTAGTGTGTAGGAGAACATGGATTCAAAGTTCTTAATATAGTTGCATCTCTCACATATTGTGTTTGTGTGGAATGGAAGTAAAGGGTTGCTACACTGCCTCAGGATGCCCATGTTGACCAAACTGGCTGGGGAAACAGTGGGAAATTGTCCATTCATAGTGTTAGGTAAATTTATATGGTCAAGAAAAGTGATCACACTTAAGAATGGCTAGTGGGTGAGAGGTGTTTTGGTACCTCTGAGGCTAGGCTTAGTGTTCTACCTGTCAGTAGAACAGGGATGTGAAAACTTCTGGAGGACCACAATCTAAGTGCTAAGGGAAAGTTTAACAAGCAAAATATGAAGCAAAAACAGAAGAAGGATCCAGACCACGGATCATTACAAACATTAAGACCTGAAACCATTTCAAGGTTGAAATGAAAGAACTTGATTGGATCATGCGAATGCATGCTAATATGGGTTCAGGTCTTAATGACAAAATATCCATTAAGCATGTATTGAAGAATAGGCCTCTTCCTAGATGAATATATAGGAAATGAACTACTGTTTATATTAACATATTTTTTATATATGTTTTTTATATATTTTAATATGTATATGAATGTATATATGTTTTTTTATACATTTTCTAGGTTACAGGAATATATATATATATATATATATATATATATATATATATATATATATATATATATATATATATATATATATATATATATATATATATATATATATATATATATACATATATATATATATATATATATATGTGTTAATTTTTAGCATTTATTCGTATATGACTTTGTTTAGATAGGTTATGTGGCCTTTTAGACACTAGGACACTTTAAGGCAACATTTGCATATTTGATTAAAGTGAACATTTGATTGGTGTGATTAAATATAAAAGTGGATGAATTTTTTGTAATGGTTGTCGGATGAAGCAGCTTGTAGCTGCAAAAGCGCTTGCCCTGCGTCTTTTTCATATTAAATATATGATTTTATTTGCTGTGGTCTGGATCCTTCTTCTGTTTTTGCTTCATATTTTGAATACTTTGTTGAAGGATCCATTTACCTGCATCCTGTTTTTTCTTTGGATTAACAAGCAAAATGTTTGTGTCTAAACTACCAATGGTGACCGCATGCAGACAAGTGCAAAAACAGGCCTTAGACAAAACAAAAGATGACCCTTTTAACTCAAACTAGCCAATAAAGATGCTCTCTTTTAGCACTACACCGATCATTCTTGATAAGATGGGACCAAGACAGCACTCTCCTCCCACAAGGGTGCAGAAGGGCCTTCACTTACAAGGATGGCTTGAATTTGATGTTCAGAAGTTATAGACAAGAAACAGCAAACCTGGAACCGAGCTATGCTACAGCTGAACTAATACAGTACACTGTAAAATGTGGCAAAAAAAACAGTTTAGACAATTCAAACAGACAGTAGAATGCAAATACAAATTAAATGTGTAATATAAGACCAAAAGCAGGCACTTATAGTTAGTTGGAAGCAACGGATGCCTCAGATCATTCAGTATTTCAGTGAAGAGCTGGTTTTAATGCTCAAGTCATAACATATATTCAAGATTCAGTGAGTCTGAATCTAATCTATGCTATAAAATGCAGAAGTACTAGAAATTCAAAGTGCATAAAATCACAGTCAATAGTTTTAGGCTGGGTGTAAATTTTGCCATTCTTGCTTAACTCGGCAAATTGCTGAGCATTTTCCCTGAGGTTATGAACATAATTTAAAAAATTTGGTTATCTTTCACTTGGGTGGCTATCTTTGCATCTGATGAAGAGCAGTTTTTGAAAGAGTGTGAGAACCTCAGACTTTTATTTTTAGATAGAGGGTACCCCAAAGACATGATACAGAATATTTACGAACAGGTTAGAAATGAAAGAACAGGCAGGTTTAGACCTATTTTGGGACTACAACATGGGGAGGAAGTATCTACTCCCCCGACATCACAGTTGGAATATAATCAAGCCTTCATTACACAGTATAGTGCCAACTCTAGTAGAATAAGAGACATAATTAAAAGAGAATGGGAAACCTTCACAGAGATCACCGATTTGGCCAATTTGCATGGCAAGGAAATGAAGGCAGTTTTAAACCCACTCCTATAGGTCTAGAAAAGGCACTTACAAATGCGGATCTTGTGCTCAGTGCTCATATATTGCACATTTAGAGGAAGTATTTTTGGAAGCAAAAAATTTGACCATTAGAGCCAAAGGATTTTACAACTGTAACAGTCAAAGGGTTGTTTATTTGGCCAAGTGCAAATATTATGTGGGCAAGACCCCAAAACGCAGAATATATGAGCACAATTATGATATTCAGAGGGAATACTACCAATGCCCTGTTCAAACATACACATATATGTTCTAAAGCTAAATTTTTGTTTTTTGTTCTGGATAGTGTCCAACTGGATTCAAGGGGTGGACCATGGCAAACTATTCTAGAACAGAGGGAAACACAGGCCAACAAGGAACCTGGGCTCAACGACTATATATCTATTAAACCAATATTAAAACTAAAAGCTGTTTCAATTTAGAAGGTGGGGTTATTAAGAACATCTCAGCTTCCCTATAACATTAAAACTCCCTTGTATGGTGTATTTTGATATATAAACATTTATCAGAAAACAGGATCGTTTTTATGAAGTTTTAACTAATAAAGAAATTTTTGCAGGATTTCTTTAAGTTTTAATTAGTGCATCAATTAGGTAAAGGATGTATGTATTTAAGGAGATGAATTAGTGTATTCATTGTCTGATGAAGTTACTGAACATCAAGGTGTTTTACTGGCGTTCACAATAAACCTGTGTTTTATGATATTTCGAGTCCTGTGGAATTTATCGCATTCTTTTGGAATTTGCTGGATATTTATTGGTTTCTGCCTCTTCTCGGTGTTGGTTCGTGTTTTTAGTTTTGTTTTCCAACACCTGCTTCAGTTTGGGGGGTATCTTTGCATCATTGTTTACTTTGGCAGATTTATGTTAGGAGTCCACCAGGGTGATTTATTTTTGCCAGTAAACAAAGGTTTAACTTGGACAGTTACTGCCTCCTCTATGCAGCTATGAATGTGGTTGTACAGTGCTTTAGTGTACAGTACAGAGTAGGTCTCATTATCATCCAGGTTTGGAGGGCTTTGAAGTTTAATAAGCTGTCACTTAGTTTGAGGTAATTGGCCTTAGCAAAGTCCTTAACAGGTTTGGAGTTTGACGGGGGCTGTAGGTTAGTTTTAATACTAATGAAGATATTTTTTGTGGTTAGATCTTACCAGGGAGGAGTTAATGCATGGGAGGGAGCAGTACCCCCCCCATGTTCATAAGTACCAGGTATAGGATGCTTGTACCTCTAGTTGGGGAACTAACTAGTTGCTTCAGGGTGTTTGCATTGATGTAATCCAAAAACATCTTTGCAAGTGAATTATGGGTGGTGTAAGTCACTCATAATTATGGTGTTATGCTGAAAATTAAGAGATTCCAGTAGGTTTAGGTAGGAGGTGTGGTTTTCCAGACTCATGTTAGGGGATCTCTAGCTAGCAAGGATATGATAGGGGATTGCACTTATGGTTAGCTGTACATGGAGCAGTTCAAGAAATTCATGTTCTTAGACTAGTCTAGCAGTGTACTTGTCCTTTATGAACACTGAGACACCTCTTCCCTTTTTTATCCTGAGCTGAGGGTGATCAAAATGTATGAAAGGCATTGTAGCCTTTGATAGCTGGGGTGTTCTCCATGGTTCTGAACCATGTTTCTGTAACTGCACATATGAATGCATTTTCTAGGTGATGAGTGCTTCCAGGGAGTGCATTTTTTAATTAAACTCCCAGTGTTGAGCAGCAGTACTTTTAGGTGGCCATGTGGGATATTTGTTATGTAGGAGAGTTTAACAACTTGGCATGGCCTAAATAATGCACTATGGGGAAGCCAAATGGTGACAAAATCAAACCATCACTGGCAAAGCATCGTGGTTTGACAATCGTGCCTCCCCAGACTGACAGATATCGGTCCCCCTGCTGTGATACCAAACACCAAGCCAATTATTAAATTCAGTCATTTTTTTGCTGGCACTGTGGCATCATCATTGGTGAAAGTAGGATGCTGCTCAAGGCTAGATTCATACCCACCTGGGACACATATTCATAGCACTCCATCATATCTGTCTTCATATAGTCCAGTGAGGTTCATCTTAGGTCATTTACGCCCACATGGACTATGACCATGTCATACTGGTACTTGTGGCTTAAGGACCTTAGTGCATGCATGATTTGGTGGATCCTAGCTCCTGACAGACAGCTCACTGAGATCTTCTCCTCATTTAGCCTGGTAAAGGGAATATCAGTATGTCTTAAAATGGAATCCCCAATAACCAGAATGTTTGGCTGTGAGGTGTGCTGCCTTATGAGCTTGGAAGTGTGGCTACTATGATTTTCAGAGTTATGTGTTGTGTGAGGTACTGTCTTTTTGACTGCACACAGGACCGCTGAGAGATGTTTTTAAGAGGACTTGCCGTTTTGGCTAGATTACATTTGAGTAACTCCACATATGTGGGTCTATGTGTTTGCTCCAAATGTTGGTTGCGAGTGTTTTGATTGTAATGCTGACAACCTGGTTTGCATTTTCTGTGTGTGTATGTGAGAGATTTTCCCTCAATGACATTGTGTATCTACATCTCTCACACACTGTGTTTGTCTGTTCTAAAATTAAATGGTTGTCAATGAGCATGAGACAGTTACTACACTGCCTCAGGGTGTGCTGTCTTTTTTTTCAGAGAAGTAGAAGCCAAACAGGAGAGTTCCCAGCACTGAATATTAGGGGACTTCACTGGTGATCAGTCTCTTTATGGAGGTAGCTTTCCCTATTTTGATCTCTTGCATTCTCTCTGTGAGCCAATTGGCAATCCAGCAGGAGATGATGGGCATTATGTCTAGTTTATTTAGCTTTTCTACTATGCCTGAGTTGAGCAGTGTGTCAATTGCTTGAACCAGGTCAAGGTATGTGCTATATACATCAATTTCTTTGGTGACCTTTTAAAAAAATCTACTAGGTTGAGTAAGCATGTCTTGCCCTTAATGAATCCAAGCTGAGAAGGGTCCAATCTTCAGTGTTTAGAAGTGGAATGGCTTCTCCTGACTGACTACCCATGCTAACAAAGATGATGTATCACACTTTCAGGATATTTAATAAGTACTACTGGGATTTGTTATGAAATTTGAAGTTTTGTAAAACCAGACTGCCAAGTAACAGCATGCATTTTCTTGCCTCAAAATATTTTATTGTGAAATGGTAAATATTCTGAAGAAATTAGTTTTATTGTAAGCTTATTGAAGGTTAGCACAGATTTGAGATCTAAAAGCATTAACATTCATTAGAAATAGTGAAAGATATATACTGGGGTGAGAATACGCATAAATGATTACAGAAATCTTTCAAGATCATTTAATTGTCCAGAAGGCCAGGCAGACTACAGCCACTGGTAGAGAAAGTTCTAAATGAGGAGATGTTACAGGAGTCAGCTACAGGGGAACACCATAAGGCTGGTGCAATACATTGTAATACTGGCAATGAGTTTGTGTTTCATCTGTAATGATGGGCCAGAATCGAGACAGCAAAGATTAAAATTGATGCATGCATTACTATACCGGCCTATGCAGTACAGTGAACTAACTGGCCACTCTTTGTATCAGACATAGCCACTCCACTGGTGTAGAGAAATAAAGCCCTGACTATGACCCAGGCAATGGGTCTATATTAGATGCTCAAAGAGTCTTTTCTTTGAATACTTAAACACCGATACGTAAAGAGCGAACACTGGAAACCAAGAATGGCCACTTCTGCAAATTTTTTCCCTGTGAAAACATTTGCTTGGCTATTATCGAGAGTTGCCCTTTTCTCCAATGTAGAGTGATCTCGGACTTGGTATATTTAGTTAGGGGGGTATGCAGAGCAAATCCCCCAATTGATAAGGGTTTTAAAGTTTGTTCTTATGTTTGCGGCCAAGTGAATTGTTTCCCCAGGAAAACATTTGCGGAAGTGACCATTCACAGTTTACAGCTTTCACTCTTTACGTGTCGACCTTTATGTGTTTGAAGAAAAGACTCTTTGAGCATATAATATAGACCCCAGGCAACATGGGTTCAATCAGCATCTTGTGTGACTGATAAGAGTGGCAGGGAGCTCATCAGGGGGAAGGTGGTACATGAGAATCTCTTGATGAAAATTCCTGGTGGAAGCCTGAATCATTGCCAGAGATGGCATGGTCAGATGGTGAAAGTGAGCCAGGCAAAGCTGCTGCAGCAGAGGTGGGGTTCATAGGTTCATGGGTTGGTACTAGGCTATCGGCCCTAGGGCCTATACAAGCCTAGCCATATCAATTCCCTGGCTATTTCTTCCCAGAATATTTACTTCCTTGGTCCCGTCTAGTAGGGCAACTGACATGACCCCCAGGGTGAATTTCCTATCTTCCATCCATTCGTCAAGATTTCTTTTGAAGAGGGACAAAGAGGTGCTCAGCTTGACATGTGTGGGCAGTCTATTCCAGAGTATGGGGAGTCTCTGGGTCAGGAACCTATCCCTTCAACATGTTTTGTTCATTGTAATGACTAGATTTAAATCCCTGGAGCACGTAGCTCTGAGGAATTGGGATTTCTTTAACTGTAGCATGTCCAGCAGCACTGGGTTTGACATGGCCTTGTATGTTAAGCAGAGATCACCTCTGAATAGGCAATATGCGACAGAGTATAGCTGGAGATTTTTTAGATGGTCAGCATAGGGCATCTGCTTTAGGCCTGTGATTCTTTGAGTGAGGTATTTTTGTGGCCTTTCCAGTTCTTGCAGATGTCTTGTGAGGTACATACCAAATGGGGCATTGTACTCTATAATGGGTCTAATGAGGGATGAGTACAGTGGGACAATGACCTCCTTTTTTCTGGATGAAAAGCCCTTAGTGATGAGGTGTGCAACATAGAAGGATTTCCTGACTGTTAAATGTGGTTATCAAAAGTGAGACCACTGTCCACCTGTGTCCCTAAGTCCCTTATCACACTTTTGGTGTTTAGTGTACTGCCACTTATGTGGTAATTCATGGGTACATGTTTTTTCCCAAAGTGGATAACTATACATTTCTTGGCATTGAGCTTGAGCCCATGGCTCTGGCACCAAGCATCTGTTTCTGTAAGGCCCTTTTGAGGAATATCCACATCATTTGGGGATTCAATAATGGCTCCCAGTTTGCAGTCATCTGCGAACTCTGTTAGCCAGAGTCCCTTAGTGCTGGCTTGTACTTCAGAGAAGTAGATGCCAAACAAGAGCAGTCCCAGGACTGAACCCTGAGGTACTCCGCTTGTCACTTGTCTGGAGCTGGATTTTGAGTCGCTTACTTTTACAGTGTGGGTTCTGCCAGTTGGCAACACATTGAGTGACATAGGGATTAATGCCCAACTTAGTAAGTTTATCTATGACTCCAGAGTGGGGGATGGTATTGAAGGCCTTGCCAAGGTCCAGATAGGCTGTGTAGACCGCCTTACCCTCATCCACAGCTCTGGAGACTGATTCGAAGAAGTCAATCAGGTTGAGGAGACAAGATCATCCCTTTATGAAACCAAAGTGGGTGGGGTCCAATGTTTGAAGGCCACCAATGTCTTTGTTTATAAGTTCCATGATAATGCATTCCATGGCTTTGCAGATCAGGCTAGTCAGACTGATGGGATGATAGTTCCCAGGATCCAAGGTGGATCTCCCCTTGTGGAGTGGGATAACTGTAGCTGTGCGCCACTCATTGGGCATGAAGCCTGAGGTGAGGCTATGAATTAAACATGACACTTAGGTGAGGTGCCATTTCATTTTGTAGTTCATGTAGTACACAGCCCGAGATGTCATCTGTTCCCATGGATGCTGTATTCTTAGATTTGGAGAGTGCGTTTTTTACCTGTGTGGCTGTGGCAGTGAGTACCAGAATTTGGCAATCTTTCGGTATTGAGATGGGCCCTTTAGGGGGAGAGGGGGGTGAAGTTGGCACGGAATCGATCTGCCAGGATATTGGCAATATCCTTGGGATCAATATATTTAATGTCATTCTGTTGTAGCTCAAACCAGATCTGAGCATTGCCATTTAGATTCTTGACATAACTATAGAATGCCTTGTGGTTGTGCTTAGAATCTTTGGCAATTTTATTTTCATAACTAGCTTTGGAGGATTTTATGAAGGATCTCAGCTTCTTACTGATTCATATAATTACCAATTAATTAATTAATATAATTACCAATTAATATGTGACACCCATGCCCTGGCCCAGCAATAAGGGTGCCTCAGTCCTCACCATTAACACCAGTGGGGGGCGTCTCATATAGG
Organism: Protopterus annectens; assembly: GCF_019279795.1. Lineage (NCBI taxonomy): Eukaryota > Metazoa > Chordata > Ceratodontiformes > Protopteridae > Protopterus > Protopterus annectens. The sequence continues at coordinate 857,736,888 of NC_056732.1, read as the reverse complement.
AGGAAAGGATAACAAATACACACAGTAAAGTGCAATTTCCCTTAAGATTTCACAGAGATCAGAGTCAGTCCTGGGCTGGTCGCTCCCTTGCTCTCCAAGTCCCCAATAAGACTCTCCACTGGCACAGCTATAGGGTCCAGATCTCAGCCAGCTTGGCAAGCTAAAACCTCCAGCACCCTCTCTCTCCAACCAGTGCTTTGTGTCCCTGCCCAAGTAGCTCACACACACTTTGAGATAAGAGTTTATACAACCACACAGTTAGCCCAAATCGCATGCTCAACTTGGGACCATGTCATACTGCCATAAAGGGAAGGGGAGGAAATGGGTAAGTTAAGTAAGAACCCCCCAGATGGAAGTTCAGATGTGCGAAGCCCCATTGCCTTAGATCCATGACTGGTGCCAGCAATTACCAGAACAAGTTTGGGAGGATATAGAGTGGCTGGTAGACATAGCATGGCTGGAGTATGAGGCCAAGCTGGTAAAAATGTTGGAAAGTTGAGAGGAAATTGCAAAAAAAATATATAATAATGAAAGAAACTCTGTGGATCAAAAGATCATAGGCGGTTACTAGGCTAATGGCCTTGGGGCCCTTACAAGCCTAGCCAAGAGTTTATCCCCAAAAAGAAAGCTCTGTCAGCACCTGTCACCCCTGTCATTGAAGTACTCAGTTGGAACCCCTGGGACAAATTAATGGTTTCCCATCCACTCATCAAGGGTGCACTTGAAGAGGGTCAGCGACATACTCTATTGATGTGTATGGTAAGTCTATTCCAGAGACGGGGCAGCCTCTGGGAGACAAACCTATCTCTCCAGCAGGTTTTCTTTAATGTCATATATTAGATTTAGGCCTTTCAAATGGGTAATGCATGAGGAGTTAGACTTAGGATATGGAGCATCTGTACTAGGGGCAGGGTTTGAGACTGCCTTGTAGATGAGACACAGAACACCTCTGAGCAATCTGTACAATAGTGAGTAGAGTGATAGGGATTTCAGCCTGTCCACATAGGACAGGTGCTGGAGTCCATGGATTCTCTTTGTAAGGCATTTCTGTGGCTTTTCCAATTGGTGCTGGTATTTGGAAAGGTACATACCAAACAGGGTGTTGTACTCAATTATTGGCCTAATAAGGGAGGAGTACAGAGAGGTAATAACCTCCATTTTTCTGGATGCAATCCCTTTACTTATGAGATGAACCAAGTAAAAGGATTTTCTGACCACTACTGCTACATTATGGTCGAATGTGAGATTGTTGTCAACCTGTGTACCCAGGTCTCTCATCACAGGTTGTGTGCTTAAGGGGCTATGTTTTTGTAGAATGGTATAATAATGCATTTTTTTTAGTTTAACTAAAGGCCATGACTTTCAAACCTTCCATTTGTTGCTGTGAGACCCTCCTGTAGTATGTTAACTTAATCTGGGGAGTCAGTGACAGCACCCATCTTGCAGTCGTCCGCAAACTTGGTCAGCCACAGGCCTTTTGTCTTTGCCTGGACATTTGAGAAGTAGATGCCAAACAGTATGGGTCCCAGGACAGATCCTGCGGAACACCACTAGTGACAGGTCTACTGTTGGAGGTGGAGGCATCTATTTTGACCTTGTGGGTCCTATTGGTGAGTCAGTTGATCACCCACCTGATGAGATAGGGGATCATGCCAAGTTGTGTTATATGACGAATCAGAACTGGGTGAGGTCAAGTGCTTGGAGATTGCCTATGCCCTTATTTATGAGGTCCATAATAATATGCTCCATGGCTTTACAGATCAGAATTGTCAAGCTAATGGAGTGATAGTTTAGATGGTTAGTAGTGGCACCACCTTTGCACAAGGGGATGACAATGGCAGTTCTCCTCTCTGCTGGAATGAAGCATGTACTTAGGCTGTGGTTGAATAGGGTGCTTAATAGGAAAACTAGTTCTTGTTAGAGATGGTGCAGGATACAGCTTGGGATGCTATCAGGTCCCATAGAAGCTGTGTTCTTTGCCTTGGAAGGGGCCTTTAGCACTTGATCTATGGAGATGTGAGGTGCGAGACAAGTCTAGGGGATGTCAAATGGGCATTTGGGCAGTTGGGGGGGTGAAGTTTGCACTGAACTTATCTGCTAGCAGGTTGGCTAAGTCAACAGAATCAGTTTAAGTGGTACCATTAAGAACTAATTTGGAACAAACCTGGGCTTTGCCATGGAGGTTCCTGACGTAACTGAAGAAGGCTTTGTGGTTGTTCTTAGTTTCAGAGTCGAGTTTCAGTTCATAATTGGCTTTGAAGGTTTTTACTAGTGATTTGCTTGTTGAGAGTAAGGAGGAAGTTTTTCCAATTGGGAATTTGTGTGTTTATGTCCTTGGACAACAATTTCTTCATTTTATTGTAAAGTCTGTTGGTAAAAGATGTTCAGCAGATAGGTTTATGTTTCATTGATGAGCAGGTTTTAGTTCTGTTGGGAATGGCTGAGTGCATGCAGTTGTACAGGTGCTTGTATGTACTATTCTGCATGGTTGTCTGTATCCTCTGAGGGGGCAGTGGTGTGAAGCTGTAGATACCCTCCCTTTGGAGGTTGTAGTCAGCTTTTGAGAAGTTTTTTAGCCTGGTTATGGCTGGGGGGTGAGGTTAGGCAGAATACAAACTTTGAATGAGATAGGCAGATGGTCTGATCTCACTAGGGAAGAACTTACTATGGCATGGTGCCGCGGTCACCCATGTTCATGAGAACCAATTCCAAAATGTTGTCTCCCCTTGTGGGGATGCATTGAGCTGGTCTAGTGCATTAGAATTGATGAAGTCAAGGAATTGTTGGGTGAGTGCATTAGTGCAGGAATAGTTCACCCATTCTATGGTGGGGGAGTTGAAGTCACCAAGGATCAGGGTGTTAAGTGGTACCTTGATGAAGTCAAGTAGGTCTAGATAGGAGGAGTGGGTGTCCTGAGTCATGGAGGGGGATCTATAGCTGCTATAACTTGGATGGGTGTCTTGCCAACTGTCAGTTCCATCTGGAGTAGTTCTAGTGCGTCATGCCAGCAAAACAGTCTGGAAGTGTGCTTGTGTGCTTGTCTTTAATGAAGATAGAGACTCCACCACCCTTAGTCTGCCCAACCTCATTTTGGGGTCAGAATGTGTGGAATGCAGTATAGCCTGGTAAGGCAGGGGTGCTCTCCGCAGTCTTGAACCAAGTTTCCGTGACTGCACAGATGCTGGCATTGTCCAGTGTGAGGTGAGCCTCCAGTGAGTGCATTTTCAGGTTAAGGCTCCAAGCATTCAGCAGCATAACTTTCAATTTGCTTTTTGACGGATCTTTTATGTTGGAAGATTTGTCTTTGGGACATTGCCTAAAAAAGGCACAATGTTGGGATGCAAGAGTCTTGGCCAGAATTCAGAATACCAGGGGTGACAGGTAGAGGCTAACTCTGACAAAGCATGGAGACCTGTCAACCATGTCATCCCAGGCAGACAAATACAATACTGGATCCCCTTGGAATAACACCAGAAACTAAGCCAATTGTTGACGTCAGTTATTTTTGTTGGTATTGTGGTATCATTCTTGGTGAAGGTAGGATGCTGCTTAGGGCTCAGGTCATACCTGCCTGGGACACATACTCTGAGAGATCAATCATGTCTGTCTTCATATAGTCCAGTGAGGTACATCTCAAGTCATTCACACCAACATGAGCAATGACAGAGTCATACTTGCACCTGTTGAGGAGAGACTTAAGTGCATGTGTGATGTGGAGGATTCTGACACCTGATAAACAACTGACTGTGACCATCTCCTTGTCCAGCGTGGTGAGGTGGACATAGGTGTGTCTCACAATTGAGTCGCCAATGACTACTATGTTTGGTTTATTGTTATGCCTGATGGGGTGTGTTGGTTTATTGTTATGCCTTATGGGCTGTGTTTGTGAGACACTGGTGTATTGTCTGCTGTCTGTGATGTGTTTGGTGCTGTGTGTAGAATGTTTGTGAGTATGTTTTGGAGGTCTCTGTTGTTTAGGAAAGTTTTTATTGAGGACTTTTGCATAGTTGGATGTGTGTTGTGCTTGGCTATATGATGTGGGTGGTGTGGTGTTTGTGTTGGCAATCTCCCCTTTGCCAGGACTACTGACTGTGGCGTAAAAAAGCATGGATTCCAGGTTACTGATATAGTTGCATTTCTTGCAAATAGAAGAATTATGTGCTAGGAGAAGAGGGTTGTAAGTGAACATGAGGCAGTTGCTACACTGTCTCAGTATGCCCATGTCAATCAGACCGGCAGGAGAAACTGATGGGAATTTTCCAGACATAGTGTTCTGGAAACTTGGATGGACTTATGGCGGTAGGGTTTTGATAAGGGTTTGTCCACAAGAGTGTAGACCACAAAATCCTTCTTAAATGTAAAATAACTGGCCTGAAGCCCAAGTGCTAAAACCAAAACTAAGAGGCTTAGAATAACAGACACATTTAATCAGGCTCCTAACAAGCAGTAATAAATCCAGCAGAATAAAAGAACCTGAATGCTTAAGAGCAAGTAGCAAAGCAAAATAAGGTAATAAAGCAGGAAGAACACAATTACAATAAAAGCAGCTGAATAAAGTGTATTTTCTTCAGTGGAGAGGGAGGAAACAGAAGATAATTCATAATTAAGAAACTAAGGAGGTTAGTCTTCCCAAATGCTATCTCTGTACACAGTAGAATGAGCTGGAGAGATGGGGCCCAAAATCAAAGATGGAAGGGGGTAGTCCTTCCCAAATGATTTCACTTTATTTAGTAGAGTGACCAAATGAGATGGGACTAGGAAGAGTTTCCAAAATCAAATGTACAGCAGGGGCAGGCAATTTCAAAAGCAACCACATTTAAGAATACAACAACACTTGCGCAGGAGGCTGGGGGAAAAACTAAATGTAGACAGAGACCAGTAATATTCAGTCAAGGAATATCAATCAAGTAAATAAATGCAGTACCATTTTGTTAACTATCACTGAAACAGATCAAGTGCAAAAAAAGTATTCTTATATCTGCTTTGTGTATTCAGATGGTTATAGAATCAATCACAGTCAGGCTTCAAGAAGCAGCTCTGATACTAAAACTGTCTCACAGTAATGCAATTCTTTACACCAGTAGTATAAACATAAAACTTAGACCCCCCCCCAGCCAATCAGATAAACACAAACAGCTGTTTGACCTGTAGTTCACACCTTGGATAGGCTGGCTTCACAGAATGTAAAGCAACTCCCACTGTGAATCCAGCTGAACAAAATGCAGACAGACACCAACAATATTCAATCAAGCAATATCAAGCAAATAAATAAATGCAGTACAGTTTTTGTTAACTATCATTGAAACAGATCAAGTGCAAAAAAGTATACTTATATCAGCTTTGTGTATCCAGATGGTTATAGAATCAATAACAGCTAGGCTACAAGAAGCAGCTCTGATGCTGATGATACTGTGTTCAGCGACTGCTTAACCCATACAGCACAGCAAGGTATGCCGGCCACAGTTGTCATCATTTGTATAAGTGGGATGGGGTACAGCATCTGGGATCAGTAATGCCTACATAGATATAAGTGAGGATGAAATGTGGAAAAGTTATTGTGTTACAAAGCTATATGAGTGGGAAGCTGAGTACACTCTGCCAGGAAGGGGTGCAACTTCCTGAGAGGGAAGGTGAAAAAATGTTGAGGACACTTAAATGATAATACTCCCAGAGGACACAAAACCAACAGATGTCAAAGTGCTGTATGGGTGTGGATCTGATAAGGATCATGAAATCACAGATAAGAATATTGCAGATATGCACTGAACTATGGCAAAATAGCACAAAATATACTGAACCTACTGATATTGCCAACATCGTGGCAGATAGATTCAGTGCAAACTTCATCCCCTACCCCCAAAAGGGCCTACAACGATACCAAAAAAGTGTAGTGTCCCAGAACTTACAGACACACAGGTGAAAACAGCCCTTTCAAAAGCCAAAAACACAGCATCAATGGGGCCAGATGGTGTTCCAGGCTGCGTCTTGCATGAACTACAGAACAAACTAACCCGCCACGTAAACATGCTGTTCAGCCTTAGCATCTCCACAGGCTACGTGCCCATAGAATGGTGCACAGCAATGGTTATTCCACTCCACAAAGGAGGGGCCACAACTGACCCTGGTAACCCCATAAGCCTGACTAGCTTGTTCTGCAAGGCTATGGAGTGCATCATCATGGAACTCATTAACAAAGACATTGGGAACTTTCATACACTTGACCAGACCCAGTTCGGCTTTGTTAAGGGCAGATCATGCCTACTACTCCTGGATGACATCTTCAAGACAGTCATGAAGGCCATAGAGGAGGGAAAGGTTGTTCACACAGCCTACCTTGAACTTGCCAAGGCTTTTGACACCATTCCCCACTTGGGTATTACAGAAAAACTCACAAGACTGAACATAAACCCCTACGTCATGAGATGGGTTGCCAACTGGCTTACAGACAGAACTCACATGGTAAGAATAGCGGGCTCCAGGTCCGACTGTAAACCAGTCACAAGCGGTGTCCTGCAAGGCTCGGTCCTGGGACCCCTACTGTTTGGCATATACTTTTCAGAAGTACAGGCAAACACAGGAGGACTATAGCTAACCAAGTTCACCAATGACTGCAAACTGTGAGCCATAATTGACTCTACAGTTGATACAGACATCCTCCAAAAGCGCCTTACTGAGACGGACACCTGTTGTCAAAGTCATGGCCTCAAGTTAAATGCCAAAAAATGCATAGTCATCCCGTTTGGGAAAAACAAAACAATCACAAATTACCACATAGGTGGCAGCTCCCTTAATACAGAAGAGGTAATAAGAGATCTGGTGACCCAGGTAGATAGTAATCTCTCCTTTGACAATCATATTGCCAAAGTAGTTAGGAAATCCTTCTATGTGGTCCATCTAATTACTAAAGGGTTCGCATATAGAAATAAAGAGGTTATAGTGCCCCTCTACTCGTCACTCATCAGACCCATCATAGAGTACAATGCCCCATTTGGGATGTACCTCACAAGACACTTCCAACAGCTGGAAAGACCACAGAAGTACCTCACCAAGAGGATTACTGGCCTCAAACATTTGTCCTATGCAGCCCGACTGAAAAAATTCTGGCTGTACTCAGAGGCATATCGCTTACTCAGAGGTGATCTCTGCCTGACTTACAAAGCCATGTCCAACTCAGAACTGATGGACATGCTCCACCTAAAGAAATCCAAGTCACTGTGATCCATGCCACAACAATAAATAGAACATGCTGGAGGGATAGATTCCTGTCACAGAGACTCCCCATGCTTTGGAACAAAATTCCAAACTACATTAGGCAGAGCCCCTCACAAACATTCTTCAAGAGAAACCTTGACAAGTGGATGGGTAACAGAAAATACACCCCTGGAATCACTTCATTGGCTCTGCTTGACAAAGGATCAGTTAATTAATGGGGCAGCGAAAACCGACACACTCTGGCTAGGCTTATATATGCCCTCGGGCAGATAGCCTAGTTCCTACCTATGAACCTATGAACCTATGAATAGTCTCAGACACGAACGCATCCCCTTCATGGAGTGGCACTGTCAGCAATGTCACTGGCAAGGATGACATGAAGCTGTATGACCATGATTGTCTCGCTGTGCAATGTAGAGGACTGCTTCTTTGACTACATCTGTGGTGGCAGCCCTGTCATAACACACCAGGCTTACAACTGATTGGTGACTTCATGAATTTGGCATTATGTGACCTTTAGGTATCTGCCCTATATGGCACATGCTACACTGAATGCAAAGGAATGGCACCAAAGTATATGATATCAAAATCAAACTTGGCATGCAGTGCTGGAAGACCATGTGTAGGCTGCAATAGCTGCCAAATGGATGTCTAACAACCTAAAAAAGAGGGTGCATTACCTGACCATCTGATCCAGCTATTGCTAGCCTTTATGTATGTACATGGCAAGCACTGTGATATTTACTCCTGTGAATGCAGTGGTGGCATTTTTCTTAGTCTAGATAAATGACCTGCACATCCATTGATCTGTGAGTAGTGTGGTACCTTGTGCAGGAAATAAGTGAGGGCCACAGTGTCAGCACCTGTTAGCCTAACACAGTATTATCATCATGCTCCATGGTGGCATTGTTACCCACTGTTGGTGTTAGCTATTCCTAGGAGTATCCTATTCTTCCACACCTAATGGGGAGACAAGGATGGGTTCCACAGCCAACATAGCTGAGTCAGTGTATGTGGGTTGTAAGCTACCCTCCATTGTAAATGTTGACAACAGTGGCACTGTGCTATCAGACTATCAAGATTAGTCAGCCATCATTATCAGTCTCCAATGATGCCTTGATATCAGGCATGACTTGTTCTGCTGAGGCTGACTCCATGACTGTTGCACATGTGAAGGCAAGCAGATAAGTATCCATGTGTAAAACTGATATGTGACAAGCCACACCCCACTGCTGTACCTACCAGCATTACAGAGAACAAATCATACACAAAATGAAGATGAACACAGCTTGCAGTTTGTTATGAATAGCCTGCTTCCCACACATGCCTGTAGATAAGATATGGTGATGTTTACCACCAAGATGTTTGCACCAGTGCAACACAGCAAGACCTTGCTTGTGCCTTAAGGTAATACTGACTCAGCTCATCCCTGAAGGAGACATATGATGTTGTGGCCAGTCTAACCCCACATTCAAGCAGCTTTCAAACTTCAGTTGTCCCTCACCATTTCCAGACAGGGACACCAAGAAGTAGTCTGTATTAGTAAGGTGGTCTGTGATGGTGGATCCAGAAATATATCCATCTGCTTCTGTGCAATGGATTGGTCTTTCACATTGGCATGCAGCATCATACTGGTGAACTTGCAGTGGAACTCTTATACTGATATGTTATGTCCACCAATGGCATTTATGTCTGTAATGAGGCTGTGCCACTCACACTCCAGGAAGACCTATGAGCCCTGACACTGCTAAGAATGTGTCCTTTATGTGCATGTAGAGCCTGAAGTCACACATCTTTACCTGTTGTGGATAACTTTTCCAGATACTCATATTGTTTTGGTGACCTTTATATCCCAATATATGGGGGCATACACCTATGGTCAGTGCCAAGGCACAGATATGTCTATTATTAGCTATATCAGTCCACCAGTCATGTAGCAGAAGTAGCTATAACAAGTAACCTGGGTAAATCCTACTCCCACTTCCTCTCTTTCATCTCAAAGCTACCTCATAGAGAACTACTAGCCCTCTAATATCAGACAAAATGAATATCAGCATAATTTCTACTGCATAATCTTATGGTATACTGTATCTGATTACCGATGTAGATATTTTGTATGCACTACTGTATATAGAGTCTTGACTATTTTATTTCTTACTGTATGTACAACTTTGTACAGCTATTAATATGTGGTGCAAATGTTACCAATACTTGAAATGTTTATATTGCCTATATAACATTGTCCAAATATTATTGTGTCATAGTGCAAATGTTACTACTTTACATGTTCTTTATTCTAATACTGTGTGGAGCTTTTCTCCCTGGGCCTACACAACAGGCAGTCCTGCCCAGTCGGACATTTCCTGGTAAACACATGTAAAATAAATTAAATAAAATAAGTAACACGCCTGCTATACACTACTTTCCCTGACTATGTCTTCATAGCAGTCTAGTTGAGGTCATCTGGAAGATGCAATAAGGTATAACAGCCACTCAGGTGACACCACCATGTACTACACAAAACAAATCTGTAGCATTAATAATTTTGCAGGTGTGCTTCTCTTACTCCTACATGTACATTAATTGTACTCTTAGCAGAGGGTATACAGTCCAGCATGGCCCTTTCTGAATGTGTTGCCAAGCAATGTAGTTTCTCCAGCAGTCTTTGACATTCAGACGTCCAGTGGCAGCTGGTGACTTCATATTAAAGGAGGGCTGCAGGAGACAGCTGAATGGGTGGGGCCAATGGGAAGGGGTGTGGCCAACTAGAAAGGGGTGGAGCTATGCTCAAAACCACAACAACTGGAACTTTAATTAAATACGCTGCCCTGGGTGCCAAACAGTCACTATGAGAGTCCAATCAAGACAAAATGAAGTGTAGAAAAAAAATATTTCAATGCATTGGCTACATGACAGCTTACTTAATATCCAGATGGAAACAGGTTGTGAGGCATGAAAAAATAAATTACTTTTTAAATACATTACTCGAATGCCAGTGAAAATCAAGTATAAAAAAACAAGCAGCACTCAACTCAAACCACTACTCCTTGCACTGCAGTTCTAATTATAATTTATATTCAGCTTTATAAAATTACCAAGTAACATGCTGAAAGTAGCAATCTCTGTGATACCCCCACTTGTAAAAATGTTTCTTATCCAAAAAAGACCTGCTGCCTGACACAACTATCTACTTGTTTCATGGGGAAGACATGATCAAAGTAAAAACTGAACATCAAACAAGAAACAAGCTCAAGATAAATTGTTTAAAGGATTCCTGCACAAGTTATGGATCACACATGATAGATTGGCATTCTGTTTAGTTTACGGGTAAAGACTGCAAAGATGACTGCAAGTCACCAACAAAAGATGACTGCAAGTCTCCAACAAATGTAATGAGCTTCTGAAAATACTGTAATCCTGTCCTTTTATTACAAATATTGTCATATGCATTTCAATACCCAAGGCTTATACATTATCTAGTTATGTAAATATTCTCTGCATGGCAACAACGAAAAGGCTTTCAATGCTGGTAATTCTTTAACAGTATGCTTATTAAAGCTTATTTGCATCTTACAATCTCCAACAAGCTTACCTGATGGTCATTAAATCATTGCTACTTAAACAGAGCAACAGTGCACTGTGACAGCATGCATTTCCTGAATAATAAGAAGCATAAATCAACAGTATAAAAATATGACAGAAAACCAGAACATTCTGTAAAATCAAGGACAGATGAAAAGCCACGATCGTACTTGTGGTCTACCTTGGATGGGGGAATACTCTGCACACTTACACTGCATAACTGCTCCTTGCCTTCCTTGGACACATCCAGAGCCACTACAATGGGGATTGGGGTGCAACAAGTATGTCACAATTTGAAATGTCTCTGGCTGACTGTGATGGCTCTGACACTCATACCTCTCAACTTCAGAGCAAGAAATCTGGACAAAGCCATACATAGAACTAGAAGTGGGACACAGGCCCAAAAATAAAGACAATTTTTAAATATTGCTCTTATAAACTTAGATAATAGAACAGTAGTAAGTCTTGCATTAGTACGAATTTTCTGAAGGGTATGAAATCTGAAACTCAAATGTCTGCCATTATTTTCTAACTTCAGTCCACTAATTTGCCAGAAAACCACAATTTTATGAAAAACAGACCAAAAATGTGATGCAAAAAAATAAAGTTGCCACACAATACAGCTGGGAACCTGTCAAAGAAGAGACACTGTTTTAATATTAAAGCTGTTAACTTGAGCATCTAACAAAATAAGAGCATCTACATGCATTTCTGAAATAAAAGTAATCTATAACTCTGATCGTTACAGTTATATATAATTGTAAACCCTCCACGTTTTCTTCCAAAATTGCCATTTTGAGGAGGGATTATTAAGGGAGAGCAACATTCTGAGCCAAAATTGGGGACAATTGAGAGGTTTGGATATTCCTAATTCTACAGAGCAATTTGCACATACCTCTCAACCTCTTAATGCAGGAAATCTGGACCAGGCCAAATATATTGGGGGAACATACAAACACTGCTACAAATTGCTCTTGTATAAACTTAAGACAGTTGATAGAATAACAAGTCTTGCTTTAGCATGCATTTTTCTGAAGGTTATGACATCTGAAACTCAATGTCTGTCATTTAGTGACTTAATTCCTAAATGATTTGCTAGAAAATCACAAATGTTATTAGGAGCAAACCAAAAATAAGAAGCAAATATCTATTCATTCTACAAAAATATGGACAACTGACAGGTATAGTTCAACCGGGGCTGTCTGAGTTTGCTACCTTTCCCCCCTCACAAAATCATGGTCAAATGGAGCATCCCCCCTGCAGCCATTCCAATGTCCCATTCCTTGGTTATTTTGCCCCATTTATGATAAACACTGTAATGTGCATACTGTTTTACTTCTGCAATGATTTAGATTTCATTTGAAAGTTTTATTTTGCATTTTACAGCACAACCCCTAATAGATATTTGTTAAACAAAGCAATGCAGTCTCACAATGAAAATAGACTTAGCATTAAAACTTCTCTGCCCTTGAAACTCACATGTATTGAAACAGCATTGAAACCCACATTCAAAGAAATTACATTTTGCCAGTGGCAGATAAAGATTAACTTTGGGCTGTTTTCAAAATCATAGGCCCCTTGAACACGAAACATACACATGCTCTTTGATACACCTTCCTGATTGTATTACATTATATTCCTTGTACAATACAGTACAGTTATTAGAGGGCATTTGAAATTTATTGCTTTGAACATTTTTCTTGTAAACAATGAAACAAAATGCATGCACCAATGACAAAACTGCCCAAATTCAGTACATTTCCATCATAAAAAGTCTACTCAACCTTCTACAGTCCACCAGTATCAGTAAATATGCACAATCTCTGAAGTAGTAAAATCCACATTAAAGAAATCTGTAACTAATAAAGAGGTTGCTGCTAGCAAACAACTTTATATGTCATTGTTTCATCTACGAATGAAGTGCCTGTTGCCCTTGAAGAATAAATTGCCTATGTTGCATGCATTAAAAAAATATAAGCTAGTAATACCACAATAGGGAATGGATGGCAAACTGATAACAGGTCCATAGTTACTAGGTATCTTTGCCAAAAAGAACTGCAGCATTCACCCCCTTTACAACACAGTAGAGTATCAGCAATGCATCTATCGACTGTGGGAGTAGAACCCACAGCCTTCTGCAACAAAAGCAAGTACACTACTTGTTGTGCTATTAACAATGCAAGCAGACTTAGCATAAGCAGCACTAAACTTTTGTTCCCCTGCAGCTCTCAGCTACTTGCAAAATCTACTCGACACTCAGCTGTATCTCTCAACTTTGCAGTACAAGAAATCTGGAAAAATCCAAAATGTATTGGGGGGGGAGGTGGGCAAAAGCCCAAAAACCAGGGACACATTTTAAACATTGCTTGTATAATGTTAGAAAGTTGCTAGAATAAAATGCTGTGTTGCCACCATACATTTCACTGCCACGTCTTGAACCCAGGGGACCCTGTGCAAAACAGTCAGAGAAACATACCACTATGGCAAATCAGCTGTTTTGTGAAACAGAGGAAGACAAACTTAAATAGCTACCATTTAGTGAATTCAGTACTCACCATAGCTGTCAACCTCTTAGCAAAAAGCACATGAAAAAAGCCAATATGTGGGAATACAGCTGCCAAACATATTCAGTGAATTCAGTTCTCACCATAGCTCTCAACCTCTTAGCAAAAAACATGTGGACAAAGCCAGTAATGGGGGGAATACAGCCCCCAAACATTCAGTGAATTCAGTTCTCACCATAGCTCTCAACCTTAGCACAAAATACCTGGATGAGGCCAATAATGGCGGAATACAGTCCCAAAAATATGGGCAAATTTCAAATATCCATGTTATAAACTTAGACAATTGCTAGAATAAAAGGTTTTGTGTTACCATGTACTTTCTGAAGAATATGAAGTCTGAAATTCAAATGCCTGTTATTTTTAAACATTTGTTAACCAGGAAACTAGTCTGACTTGGAACAAAACAAAGGCAATTTTCAGCAGAGCAGGGAGAAGCACTCCAGACACATCTTTGTAAGCAATGGAAGAACATGCAGACTCCACACAAAAGGCACCCCAACCAAGAATCAAACCAGAGAACTTGTAGCTGTTAGGCAACAATGCTACCAGTGCACCACAGACCTTTGCAAGGAAAAATGAAGATACAGAAACCACAGATTTTATGAGGAATAGAACAAATATGAGGCAAAAATCTGCATTTTTTTACAAATGAATGAATGAACAATGACCACAACGTAAATCCACTAAAGGTACAGGACGGCACAACGATATCCCAGCTGGAACAGGTCACAGTTTATTGGACAAAATGTAAATAGTACAAAACAACAGGTTGGAAACAGACTCAATGTAGCCAAGAGTTAAGCGCTTTCATCTGTCTTACTTCATCAGAACCACCATTTTTTTCTGAATTACACTTTTATACTCCATTTTGGCGCCAAAAACATTTGAAATTTAAAATTTAAAGACATACTAACGTATCTAAAAACTTATTCAACACATTAGATAAAATATAATATGAATCAATTATATATGTTACTTTGTATAAAATATAATAAAATCTATATATATATACACTGCTGATTCCATCTACTAAACATGTTATTTACACACACACTATATACTTGTAGCAATTCAAGTGTACATTTCTGTCACATGCTTGAAACTAAAAATATATTGTATAAATATGATATAAATATAAAATAAATATGAATATGAATTATACTATAATATAATAATAAATATTGTGACTAAAGACAAACATGTGCACAATGCATATATCATATAAATGTAAATAAATGTAAATAAAAATAACAATATATTTATAAAAATCTATACCAGGCTTAAAAAAAGTTTGATGCTGATAAAATCATTAATGCCTGGTGACCTAACAGCATCTGTGAACATTTGCCATTTACTCTCCTTTTTGGCTAAAATGTCTTTTACATTACCCCCTCTAGTTGTCATCTCAACCCGATCTATTATTGTGAATTTAAAACTATGTGTCTCCCCGTTGGATACTATGTGTCCGCATAGGGCATTCTTATTATCTTTTTTCTTGATACAGTACATGTGGTCATATATACGACATTTTAACTGTCTCTCCGTTTTCCCTATGTAGAATGCGGGACATACCTCACAAGTAGCTATATAAACCACAAATTTTGTATTACAATTTCCTGCTTTTCCCTTTATGTATGTTCCATTAAAGTTTTTTAATTTAAATTCTTCTTTTTCATTAATGTACCTACACTGTTTGCATGCGCCACATTTAGCAGTGGCCTTTTTCTTATATCCATCATTTTGCATATTAAATTCAATCATCCTTTTCAAATTGGGTCCTGTTTTATAAACAAATTTGGGGAAGGTACCTACTTTCTGTGCTATTTTTTCATCCATGGTGATCAGCTTCCAATGTTGAATAATGATGTTCTCAATATGTTTTACTACAGGGGAATAGGTTAACACACATACCCTATGAAATTGGTCCTTCTTTACATCCATCTTTTGTACAATGGGATTTCCTAATATAGGTTTATATTTCCCATCCCATTCTGAGCTAATGTATCCTACTACATCTGTGAGTAAATGTACAGGGTACCCTCTTTCTCTAAACATTAACTCAATGTGTTGTACTTCATGTAACATAATTTCCTTCGTTGATGACATACCGGCCGCACGCATACACTGCCCCTTAAATATGTTATTGAACACATGTTTGGGGTGGTTACTGCTGAACTCCAAATAATCATTCGAAAACGTGTCTTTTCTATGTATACGAGATACAAAACCATTGTCCCCATGTTCTATATAGGTGTCCAAATAAGAAATACCTTTTTCACTGTAATTAAATGTAAATTTTAAAAAATCTGTTGTATGGTTAAGATACTCAATGAACGTTTCTATTAAATTAACTGGACCATCCCATAACAAAAATAAATCGTCCAAAAATCTCGTGTAAAACTTAACATATTTGAAATATTCACAGTTGAATACATGTCCAGTCTCCCATTCCAACATAACCAAATTTGCAAATATGGGGGCACATGAAGCCCCCATAGCAACACCTGTGGTTTGTTTGAAGAATTCATTTCCGTAGTAAATATAGTTATGGTCCAGAACTAATCACATCATGTCAGTAATGAGGCATATCCTGTCCCATTCAAAATTGGAATATTTTCTTAAACTGTTACAAAAGTATTCAAGTCCAACCTCTTTCGGGATACTTGAAAAAAGATCTATCACATCTATGGTAACAAAAATAAGACCCCTGTTCCAAATTTGGGGTGTAAGTAGGCTCAGAAATACCCAAGAATCTTTAATCAAGTGTGGTACATTGTTATAAACTGGTTTAACCCATCTATCTATTGCTACTCCTATGGGAAAAGTTTTGGACTTGCTTCCTGATATAATCGGTCTGAAAGGGGGATTTTTTTACAAATGGTGGGTAGGGAATTCAGGTCCTTGCCACCTGCATCCAAGGTACAGGGCTCAAGCCTGAGTATCTCTACCCACCACTATGTGTTAAGTGGGGCATTTTACACTCACACAGACACACACACACACACACACACACACACACACACACACACACACACACACACACACACACGCTCACAATACTTAAACTCCAAACCCACTACCTGTAAATGTGTCCGGACCCGGAATCCACAATATTTAAACTCCAAACCCACGCTCAAATCCAACGCTTCCCTGTGAGAGCTTAAACTCAACTTACCTCTCTCCTGATTGGTCCTGTGCTTGAATCCCTGTGACAGCTTAACCTCACCTCTCTCCTGATTGGTCCTGTCTGCGGATGAAGCAGTACAGAGCTCCTCTATTTTGTGCGGTCATCTACCGCACAGATTCCTGGGCATTTGTGGGGCAGAAAACGCCTTCCCTGTATCTGGACTGCTGACTCAGGCAGTCAGAGTTCGCACAGATTCCTGGGCATCTGCGGGGCAGTCTGATTGTGTCCGCGCATGCTCAGATGTTCTGGGACTCATAAAAAATATATTATTTTTTGTTTTTTTTTAATTTTATGTTTCACGTTTTTATTTCTTTTGTTTCTAGGTGGGAGGGCTGCAGTCCTGCAGTCCTATAGCATGAGCCGCCCCTTCAGACGTCCATCTTTCAGACTACCTATGGATGGACCTGTGCTCATTTTCTTTATTCCACCTTCTCAATGATGACTCTGACTGTTTGTAGTTTTCTGTTGAGAACCCCCACCCCCCCCCCTCATAAGATCCATTCCTCATCCCACCTGCCCCTGGCCTATAAGTCCTTACCACAGCTGCAGTAGAGCAATGTTTTATTATGTAGAGTACTCCGATATTCTCTGTTGAAAATCTGCTTGCTTTACTATAGCAAAATCCATAGATAAATGACAAAGGTAGCATTTGTCATGCTTCTACTATGCTTGTAGCTTAGAAATTATGTTAACTATGAGCCCTGCAGTGAGCTGTCTTGCCTTTACCTGCATATGCACACACATGATAGGACTCAATGCATTATGTACATATCCGGAAACCTCCATTACAATCATGGACTTGCAGACTATTGCAACCAAGTCAGCAAACTTGATGCCATGATTTACTGTGCATTGCCATGCTACTGTACTGCACATATATTGGCAGACATCTGCTATCCCTCTTCACAGGTCGGTTATATTTGCACTAGAGCACATTGGCATTGGGCTGCCTTTGCTTACATTCTGCCTCTAGATGTGCATCACATGGATTCTTACAACATGAGTTGTTGTGACTCAGCATCTTGTTATCAATTCGGCAAGTGGATACATCTTTTGAAAGCATTTCTTTGTGTTGCAGCAGGGAGACAGTGAGTGTGAGACAACTAGGTGAGTCTTGACTGTGGACACCTGTGAGAGTTCCCAGTACAAGGTGGATGCTTGGCACAGTCTTTCTAATGCAGTGAATGGTGTTATGGTCATCTACCACTCTTCTGATTAGTGCTAACATCAGTAGGGACCTGAATAGGCACCACTCTTACTTTCTCCACCAACGGGAAGAAGAGGTCAGGAAGGCATCTTAGTATAATTATATGTGTGCCTGTCTGATAACTGATTTCACAAAATTAGACCTTATTGTACATCTATCATTAGATATTTGTGCTCATAGATGTGCTGTGCACTTGTTTTGTTTTGTGTAGTTCAGAACCTGATGATACTTCGGAGAACAGACTGATCTGTCAAAGAAAACAAGCACACTTGTCAAGAAAATTGAATTTGTATACTAAATTGCTGTCATAGCTTTATGTGTTTGCACAAATTAGGTTTGCAATGATGCTAATTAATTTAACAGTTGATTATAGATTTGCTTTCCTTTTGTTTGTCACAATACATGTAAATGCAAGTGCAATCATGATACTGTCATTCCTTCTGCCAGGTATTCCTGATAATACCTTCATATGCCAGAATAGACTGGCCCTGGTTATAATAACATTGTTCAGGGTGCAGTTCTCTACAGTAGCAATTTCCCAGCTGGCATGGCTCAGTGCCATGTAGCTGTATGACAAACATGAAAGTACTACACAGTACCCTCATTATGTTGCTTGCAAATGCAAATGTAACCATGCTACTGTCTTTCATAATGTCAGGTATTTCAGACAGTGCCTTCTTATTCCAGAATGGAATGATCTTGTGTGTCACTTAAGCAGCTGCTTCAGGATGCTAATCTTAGTGTCCAGCCAACAACAAAAGAAAAGTAAATCTATAATCAATTGTTAAATTAATTAGCAGCATTGCAAACCTAATTAGGTGAGGCAAACACATAACGCAATGGCAGCAATTTAGTATGCATACTCAAATTCCTTGACAAATGTGTTGCTTCCTCTGACAGATCAATCTGTTCTCTAAGGCATTCCCAGTGGGAGTGGGTGTGCATCAGGGTTCAGTTCTGAGCCCATTTGTGCTCATACTGGTGATGAACTACATTAGCAAACAGGTTGTGGGGGAACAGATCAACAAAGTAACGGTATGCAGACAATGTGGCATTATAGGTAGAGTCTGAACAAGAACTTCAGCAAAGGATAGGAGAACAGAAAGCCAAACTGAAGGCACATTGGATGAAACTAAGTATAGATAAGACAGTGGTAATGGCAGCAAATTATGGAAATCAGAAGAAGATGAAAAATTAGATAGAAGATAATATTGTGAAACATGTTAATAGCTTCAAGTATCTAGGAGGGGCAGCTGAGGAGAAGGGAAGTCTAAATGAAGAGGTCAAAGCTAGAATCAGAGGGGCTGCAGCCAGGTGGCATAGAGTGGCAGGTGTAATATATGACAAAAGAATGCCAAAGAAGCTGAAAAATGAGGTGTACAAAACAGTAGTGTGACCAGTACTACTATATGGTACAGAAATCTGGGAAGTAAAGGCATATCATATGAGAAAAATAGAGGTGATGGAAATGAAGTGCCTAAGAAGGGGGCAGGATGCACATTGTGGGACAGGTGAAGGAATAAGGACATACGAGCAGAAGCCAAAGTATCTTCAATTACAGAAAAGATCATAGAGAACAGATTATGGTGGTTCAGGCACATGCAAAAAAGCAGAAGACAAACTGGCGAAGAATATATGAGACAGACAGGAAGACGTTAAGAAGAAACTAGGGCATCCAGCAAAGAGGTGGAAGGATTGTGTGAGAGAAGATCTGCGACAGTCAGGCATGAGTGTCAAAGAAGGCAACAGTGCATCACTGGAGAGAGATGGCAACAGTTAACATAACACCCTGACTCATGTAGAAAATGGGGAAAGGGGGATGATGATAATAATGACCAGTCATGTGTAAGACTATAAATAAGGTTGTAAGTCTGTGCTGTGATAATTTTCCAGTTGGCATGGTTAAGTGTCTTGTACCTGTATGACAACAATGCAAGTACTACACACTACAGTTGACAGCCTGGCAAGCCATGCTATCAAACTTCCCATTCACTGTGCATAACTGTGACAGGTATATCACAGATGTGCAAATATTGGACTGTTGCATAACTATGCACTTGATTAAATACTTGTCAG
Organism: Protopterus annectens; assembly: GCF_019279795.1. Lineage (NCBI taxonomy): Eukaryota > Metazoa > Chordata > Ceratodontiformes > Protopteridae > Protopterus > Protopterus annectens. Next base: position 857,717,060 of record NC_056732.1, on the reverse strand, counting down.
GGTACAGTATTGCCACAGCATACCTCATGCGTATTGCTGTTGTTGGTATTCTGGCATGCGCTATATGTGATCTGGTGCCACCCTCTGCAAAGCATTCATGCTTTTTCCATACTGCACAGGCTACTTGCATATACATGGCTATGCCCTCAGGGCTGTGGAATTCTATTGCACAATTTGTTTACTTCTGCCCAACTTTGATTCCCATTGCACACACATCATTTGACCATCAAATGTGACACTGCCTTGCCCAGTGATAACAGGGTACCTCCAATCTTATCATTCACTATAATACACATAGTTCTCATACAGGTGTGTCCCAGGCCTCTATATTGTTTTTATGTTGCCATTGCTCAGATGAATGTGTATGTAGTACAAAAACGGTATGGCACAATGTACTGATCATTATTTTCAGTTTGTTTTCCTCTTTATTGCTACCATCAGCTTATTTTATCAGTCATCCTTATTCGTTTTGTTTTTCTCCATTTATATGCATGTGCTCTAATTTGGTGGCTCTCGAACTGGATGTAGTACTACAATGTCCATCAAGCCCTGATTCTGCTATGCCACCACCTGCTGAATCTCCAACAGTCAGCAAGCTGGCATCTTTGCAGACTGAGGAAGGCCTTCCTGTTGGGGATGAATGTTTTGGCTTGCTGTTAACATCTGATACTGCTTCTCTAGTATGAAGTATAGGTTTCTCTTCAGGTAGCATTGTGCGGAGGGGAGCTCATTTGGCCACCTGATGGGAAATGGAAAGGCTGGATAAGGCTGTGATGGACAGTGGCTAGACACCAAGATTAGCATTCTAGAACAACTGTTTCTGTGACAGCTGCATAGCCACAGCCATGAGGCCATCAGTGTCTAGGTCCAGCAATGAGGGCAGCCATGGACTTGGGTGACTTCTGGTTGGGTTCACTGCTGCAGAGTTTGCCACATAGCCGTCAATCTATCATATCGTCTTTCTTCATGTTCTCTTTCCTTGTGTGTCACACCTCTTAGCAATTTTTGTCCAGTCCTCTCAATCACTACTTGTCCTCACCCTGTATCTACATTTCTCTTTTGAGCCTCCCCATTTCTATCAGAACCTCCCCTGTTTATACTTTCATGTGTATTATGTATGTTTAACTTTTTCCTCTACCTTGCCTACACCCTCATTTTTACCCACACTTAGCACATGCTAACTTTCCCAGCTACTCTTCTGAAAAATGGGTCTCTGTCACGCAAAATTTATATCATTCTTCACTCTGCCAGTGCCCTTTCCTTCTTCTTGCCCTTTTGTAGATTCCTCTGCTTTCTCCCTCCCCTGCCTATCTTTCCTATCTACCCATTTCTTTTTCAATTACACTACATTTGAAGTGCAGCCCTTGTCCAGGCAATTGAATGTGATCATGATGCACTGGAGAGATGTTTCAATGCATATGTGAACATGTATTGTTGTGGGTACATTATCTAACACTATAGGGCCTAGGTTGTGTGATCTCCCTCCATAGCACAGACCATATTTCTGCATGGTGGCTGCTATTTTCGTGAGTGAAAAGCCTGCACAGGCATCAATGCCCTGGCAGGTACACACTAAGTTGTTTAGAATGAATTCTTAATCCTCATTGACTGGTACTGAATAACTTTGGCCACACTGTTTTTTGCAGCACGGTCATGTTACTCTTTTCTCTGAATCTTGTCTTATATGTTATGGAACAAACATTTGTTTAAATTCCACCATTACTTTCAACATTCATAAAATCAACATTCTGAGTTTCATCAATTAAAACAGTTAAATAACTGATTGGCAGCATTGTTGTCTTCATTTAATATACCAGAAGCAACAGCAGTTCACAGCATCTTTCTATTATGTTTGTTATAATTTAACAATCCAAAGAAACTAGCTCAGATAATGGGAACTGATCTTTTAACCCCACCTTTTAAGTAATGAGGGTATCTACTCTGCCCATATAAATATTAATTTGTGAAGACAAGCTTTCTGTTAAAATTTTGGAAAATAAAACATTGTCTTTATATATTTTGACATCCAGAAAGTCAACACACTTAGCTGACCAGACTCCAATAAATTTGAGAAACAAAATGCTGAAGTTATTACATGCCTTAAATTACATCAATTTGTGTGAACCATCTGTGCAGATTAAAATAAATTGCCAATAAAGGGTGCAGCAGAATTAAATTTGTTGTTAAATTCTGGGGAATAGAAGAGTTGCTTCTCTCATTCTGAAAGCATCAAGTTAGCAAGTCCTTCATTGTAACAGTTTTGAGCTATTTCTGATACTGAGTCAAAAGCAAAACAGTTGTTCTCTATTACTATGTGCCATTAAAGTGCAGGTAATTTCAGCTTCACAAGTTGATAGCTTGATTATTTCAGCCAGAAAACTCCACATTTATTTGCCTTCATTCACTTGAAATACTAGGCATAAGGTAAGTCGCCAAGCCCCACAATTTACTCTTATAACCCTGTTAAGAAAGTGCCAGGAGTCCTTAATAAAACAATCAATACTTTGCCTGATTTTTTTATTTATCATATGGTCTATAGACATCAATTACACAATGCCTTATATCTCAGTTCCTTATCTGCAACACCTTTAAAACTTTCAGTTTTCTAGGTTTTTGTTCTGCAGCCACTGATATAAAAAATGCTTTGCAATACATAGAACACCTGACATTTTTTTGTTGCAGTTATGTGATATGAGTATGGGTGATGATGACATTTTAAGACTACTGATATCAGATCCTCATACGAATAAATACCCAAGAGGCTAGGTTTACAAACATATAGCGGTTGTTACAAATAAATTCTAGCTATCACAACAATTTCATTCAGTTGTGTTTATTACAATAAATCATTATAAAACACAATTTCTTTCATTTGCAGGATACTATCTGCTACTGTTAGGTAATGTCATGTGTGTTGTCAATGCTTTGGCATATGCCAGTGTCTTTTTTGCTCATAATGAGTGTAAGTAGTTCTCATGGCTTATTTGTGGGGTATTTATAAAAATTAGCTCCAAAGCACTAATAGGGCTTTGCAGTTGTGCTCTAATCATGGTATAAAGCTAAGTACTGATTCAGAGACATACATTGAGCAAAAGCTCATTAGCAGATCATTTGCATGTCTCTGAATCAAACTCCCATAGCAGGTAGAAAAACTGCATTAAGTGTTCTCCATACCAACCCATGCAAAGCTGTTGTAGAGGCACCTACGGACATGTGCACACATACATGCACACGCACACACACACACACACACACACACACACACACACACACACACACACACACACACACACACACAAGCACACACACACATACACATGCACAGACACACATGTACATATACACACACACAAACATACACTCACACAAACAGCCATATCCACAGAGCAGTATAGATTCAGTCATGCTAATGCACACACAGGCACACAGCCTCACAGTACTTATATGTTGCTTGTTTTCATGCATGCTGCTGCAATATAAAAAAAATGAGTGTACACCATAAATGCAAAATGTAGTCCTTATTTCTCTTCTGTGAAATGGTACATGTTGTAGACCTTATCTCTGCATTACTCTGCCATGCAATATTAGTCTCAGTAAGGCTCCAGGGCAGGAGATTTTGCTACTTTACATTAGCTGAGCTCCGGGATTGCCACCTTTGCATGTTTTGTTATGCAGCAGAACAATGCAGTGCTGCTTCCTAGGCACTTCATAAGGTTGTAGAGCTACAACAATCTTTGAGTCTCTCTCTAATAATGTAGTGAGCAATTCTGTTAGAAACATCATTTCTCTTTGTGTTTCTGCGTACCTCCATCTATCTGAAAAGTAAGATCATTACATTTTGTCAGTTAATAGAAAATTATTATAATCATTACTATTCGTTTTAAGGTGCATACACTTTCAACCCACTAAGAGATTTGACAACACACTAAGAGACTGTTATGTTTCTCACTGTTTCTGTGGAGTAGAGTAGGACAGGTTTTCATTGTTAATAATATTAATTATTAAATAATATTAATTTAATATACATACCCTTGGCAACATACCATTAGATTTTTAATGTCTGATATTTTCTATGGAGTGAAGTAGGACAAGTTTTTAATATAATACTATTCTGTAGTAGGACAGGTTTAGTATTTTTAAAAATGTTGATGTGCTTAAAGATATTTCAGAGCAAATTGCTTAAAAATATCTTGTGGAGTATAACATTTTACATTATTATAGCTGCTACCCATACTATATTTAAAATATTCCTAAATGTTAATTTTGTGGGTCTTTTAAAACACAATTGTGTGTCTGAACTTGACATGCATATTAATAAAAATGTGTGACTATTAATGAGTAGATATTTTTATTTATTTAACAATTATTGACAGGGAAAGTTCAACAGAGCCTATTTTCAGTGGAAGCCTGGGGAGAAACGCTCCAGACACATGTCCTTGGAAATGTGGGAAGAAACTGGAGTACCTGGAAGAAACCCAAATGAATGCAGGGAGAACATGCAGACTACACACAAAAGGTGTCCCAGCCAAGAACCGAACCAGAGAACCTCTTGCTGTGAGGGGACAACATTAACTGCTGCACCACTGTGCTCCCCCAAGTACTTATAATTATGAAAATAAAGAATGTTAATCTGTGTATATATATTTATAATTGACAATCCAGTTTAAGAGAAAATGAAAGAAGAGTAAAACTAATGAAAATATTTGGATGTATATAAATATAATAGTGATACTCAGGTAGCTGAAGACGTTAATTGGTTAAAATAAGTATTTTCATACTATTAACTCCTTCTCTGTTTGTATACCATATCCTTAAGCTACTGTTCAGACTGTAATGCCTCTCTTCTTCTTAACGCTCTCCCTATCTTTCTGCATCACTAACTCTTCAGCTGTTATTTTCCTAACTTAAACCAGCATTTTATTTTTCATGTACTATAACAGCCGATGTCATACATTGTACTACCTACAGACTATTTTTATACACTTTATCTACTCATAGGCTATAAATATGTTGTTATAATGACTATAATTGTCTATAATGATATAACTATAGAATTGTTAAGATGTGTAGTATATCTTGTAACCTAGCTGATGTTCAATCAGCTTATTTTTCTATAGTATTCCTCATATCATTTGGATTGTTTTTGGACTGCACTGTATTTGTATTGTACTGTATGGGGAGCTTTTATCCCCGGGCCTCCACTGAAAATTTGGTCTGTAGACCCAGTCAGACCACTCCAGTAAACAAGCGCCAAATAAATAAATAGAAGTAAACTGGTTGCAAAAGTTGTGGTTATATGCAGGACAAGAGGACACAAACTTTTAGAAAACTATTATGGTATTATAGAAAACATGATTTGATTAGATGCGCCCAGAAGGGTGTAGAAATGTGAAGCCTGTAAGCTTTTTTGTATATTTAAAAAGCAAGTTGTTTGATTTACACTGGGAAAATGCATACATAATTTTTTAATAGTTTATTATTTTTAAAACAAAAGGCTTAACTAAAATATCAACCAGAGTTCAACAAAACACATGCAGAATGTAGCACACTGTAATTAGGGAGCATAAGAACACTGTTAAGAAATGTAATTGAAATAACACAATGGTATGCTACCTATGAATGTAATGAAGCATTCTATTTCATATTTCAAGTACTATAAAAGTTTTAAATGTAATGATGATTGCAATAATCATTTGCTGCTGCAGGAAACCAAATGTTTGTAAAGGTCAATCATATTATTAATTTGAAGTCTATGTGATGATTTTATGAGATAAGTTTATTTATTGTTTTTGACATTTGTTTACCGGGAAAGTCCACTGGGTCTAAGAGAATCCATTTTCAGTGCAGGCCTGGGGAGAAAATCTCCAACATGTGAGAATTACAATAGTCATAAAAATTACAAAAGTCTTTTAATTTTAGCTGATAGATATACGCAGTATTACAAATGTGGTTTGCAAGGAAAAACAAAAACATTCAACTTGTACAAAAGTGAATTGAATACTATAATTAAACATGCAGGAATATTCCTAGCAAGAACACCCAAGAAGCATGGGGTGGGTGTGTGAATACAAGAAGAGGTCTTATTTGAGAGAAATCTAAAGGATGAGATAGGAATTAAAGAAGAAAGGGGAGACGGAATTGTAGAGTGAAGATAGGAGGAGAGAGTAGAGTCAGGTAGGAGAAGACTGAGTGTAAGATTAATAAGAGGTAGATGAGTTATTTAGTATATATCTTGTCAACCTGGCGTTGAGCAGGAGCATGTCCAGAATTTAGACAGGTGTTCCTTAAGTGAGTGCTTAAAGGCGGAAGGGATGTGGTTGAATCTGATAGTTAAGGGGAGGCTTTCCAGATTTTTGTTATGGAGCAGGAGTATAGACTTTGTCCAGCAGATATCCTCAGATGGTGCTCAACTAAAAGTTGCTAGTTTTCTGACCTAAGAGATCTAGTGGGTGTGTAGGTATGGAAGATACTACTAAGAGGCAGGCAGGAGAAGGGTTTATGAATGATCTTGCGAGCCATTTTAAGTTGTAGGAGGTTAGATATTGTGGAAGTTCGAGCCAATTAAGAGAGCAAAGGGGTATGCAGTGATATGTTGAGTATATTGCATCAGTGGCAAGTTTTGCAACTTTATTGTGGCAAGTTTTGATCTTAGTTTTGAGGTTAGTTTGTAAATTTTAAGAACAGGGACACCATATAAGAGAGTGGGGAGAAGGTAGGAGGTGGGAAGAGTGAGTTTTGTGGGTCAGTTTAGTAAGTGTTTGTGCCTGGTAGAGAATACCTATAAATAAAATAAAGATAAAGAAAATAATTAGTTAAGTATTGTATATTGTGTCATATGATTCACTGTATGCATTTGTATTGCAATACTGTGATGTTAACATTTGTATGAAGACTAACTTTGTTAGTTCAAAAGCTTACTGTTTTACTAATAAAATACTTAAACCTGCCATTAATGCTCTTGGGTTGCCATTACATTTTTATACTCTTAGACTGCCATTCAGAGAGGTTACTGCAGCGGCAGGCCCTTCTTGCTACTGACAATCACAATTTCCTATGCTCAGACAGCTCTACCACAGTGCTTATCTTAAAGTGGTGCAGTATCACAATAGGCTGTTATGTGTCCTACCACAAATGAGGCATTCCAGAAGAGAGGCATATGGTAATCAGCCATGCTCTCCTCCCCAGATATGACTAAAGAAAGGTGTCCTATCACAAATGAGGCATTCCAGGGGAGAGGCGTATGTTAATTAGCCATGCTGTCCTCCCCAGAAATGTCTAAAGAAAGTGCTTTACGTAGCTCAGTAATTCAAGCAACCACTCAGCTGCATAAATCCTTAGCACCAACAGCAATAATTAACTCATCCAAAAGCATGCATTTATCCTTTAATTTCAATTGGTGAAACTGTATTAGAGGTAAATGCTGGAAGGTTTAGATGATAGGTACTGCTTGACTATATATGTGCATGTACGCATTCTGCGTGTGTGTGTCTTTGTGTGCATGCACGTGTGTGTGCATGCGTGCATGCGTGCGTGCATGTGTGTGTGTGTGTGTGTGTGTGTGTGTGTGTGTGTGTGTGTGCGCGCGTGTGTGTGTCAATGTATTATAGGGAGGGAGCACTAGACACCAGGGAAACTTTTATTATTTCTAAGTACTGGGAAAATTAACAAAATAACAGGTTTTGTAGTACAAAAGACATATGGAGGCATTAAACACCAGTGGCATTCTTGAATAATACTTTAATGCCCTTACAAAGATAACAGAGACAAGATTTGGGGCTTCAAGTGCATACTCAGAAACATGAGAAGTATCATTACTGACTTACCATACCAGTCTGTGACTTATGAGGTCTATGTTAAGATTTCTGGACAAAGCTGGGAACCACAGGACATCAAAGACTCTTTGTAAACATTACTGTAATCCACTTAAAATAGTTGTGTAACAGTATCCTGAATCACTTTCTGAATATTAAGATGAATGAAAATCTAGTGTCTGACATTATCGGCTGATTGTAAACATTTTAGATGACATTTGTGTGTGTGTGTGTGTGTGTGTGTGTGTGTGTGTGTGTGTGTGTGTGTGTGTGTGTGTGTGTGTGTGTGTGTGTGGCTGTGTGTGAATGAAAGACAGAGGTGCTTGTGCTAACATGATTCACTGGATACCAGTGGTGACTACCACAAGGGCTCCAGAAAAGGGTCTATTTGTGCTTGATGTGATCACTAAGAAATTTGGAAACATGTAAATTAAATGATAACATAGCCTTTCTTCACTGTGGCTAATGTGTCTCTGAATCTCTGCTTTCCACAATTATGTTAGCAGGGTCTTCTTGCAGCTGGGCCTGTTTCCAAATCCTGGCTTTAGTGTTTCAATTTGTTAGTTGAAAAGATTATTTGGAGCAAACCTCCATGCAAGTCTCCCACCTGGGAGGCAGAGTCTACATACCATGACGCCTACATATATAAATGCCCCAAAATCAGCACACAGGGTATGAGGAATTGTTTTATTCTAATGAGACTGAGCAAGTGATTTATCCTCTCCTCCACAACTGAGAGACATAGGTTAGACAGTTTATAAAAAAAAAAACATTATTTCAAAGCATGAAGAGTGGATTTGTAGTATGTTGCTATGTTTGGATAAGGGATTTGGAAAAAAGTTACATATCTCAAAAGAAATCATGCATTTATGAAGGAAATCTTACAATATTACTATCAATACCCCTGAATGTCATATATATGTTTCTAATTGTAACTTCCATAGAGAGGCCACCAACAGCTAGGAACAAGTTTATTTTTTCCTATGCTTATAACACCCATTCTGCATGACTACATAATTAGCTGATTTATTTATTTTGATAAGGCTTATCTGTGTATAATTTTAATTGCTTTAATACATTTTACTCACATTTGGAAATATATCTGAAAAGTTTAAGAAATTCATTTAGCAGCATTCTAAATTTTGTCTCACAGATGGGATCAGACACTCCTAGGATTTGTTGCAAAGGAGTACTGAAGATACTCTTTTTTAAATGTTCTTCTTGATTTACTTTCTGTATCTTCACTGTTTAATGGAACATGGCTGAAAATACATTTTAATTTTAACTTTCTATTGCAGAATTTAAAATTAGTAAAAGTGCTCTGAAGGTTAGTTCTCCTTATGGGTATTGAAAATATTTTTGAGCAAAGCTAATTTTCTGTAAATATAAAGGAGATAATGTTTCAGATGCTGCCACAGATCTTAGCAGCACTCTGTGCGTATAGTGTACCAGAGTCAGGTGACCAGAGGTGATGTCATCTCTAACCAGCATCTGCTTGCTTTGGAACTCTTGCACCAGCACTTTGCAACCTAACAGGAAAGATGTCTGACAGGATATATATCTCACACATCCAAACGGACAAAGACAGACTTTATCTGGCTTTTGATGTGGTAAGACACTCAGCACACATCAGCTTGCCTTGTTTTAGTAAGTAGTCAGGGATAAGTAACTCTTTAGTCAGTCAGGGACATGTAGTAAAACTAATTTAGTATTGTTTTCTACATCTGTGAGAAAGTACCCAGCTGTATTATTTTTTATACCTCTGTGGTTGAAACTCTGTTGTTTATTGTATTCAGTACTCCCGTTTTCTGTTTTATTATTTACCATTAAATATTTTAACACTTTTCATTGAGTCTGGTTCTTTAGAGAATACTTTAAACATCTTGAGAGTACTTATGTTTGTTTTAGTGAGACTGTGGCTGCTCCTGAAAGTCTTGCTGCTTTGGTCACACCCTACCATTTGTATTAGCATTAACTTTTGACAGTATAATTGACTACCCTTTTTAAGATCCTTAGGGTAGCTGACTGATGGCAGCATCATTACCTCAGAGTCTGGGCAGAATGAGGCACAGCCAGTAAATCTGCACCGGCTTATCCGAGGTGTGCATGTGTGTGTGAAACTCAAATATCCAAATGTGTGTGTGTCAGCTACTGGGAATAGGGACACAGAGCTCCAAAGTGGTCAGTGTGGAGTTTTTTGTGGGTCTGGAGAAAGAAAGAGAGTCCAGCCACAGGTCTGGAGCATAGTCCCGGTGTGCTCTAAAGGGAAATTTTGCTTGGTGAAGGAAGCTGCATCTGAAAATACTATGTGAATACATCTTTGCTCTTAGTGACCATCCCTCACCAGAGTCAGTGGTGAGGATTGAGTCTCCTGACTGCTGGCCCAGAGTAGGGACCCATCACACCTAATTTCATGAATTTTAATCATACATTGCCTCAGGAATGGAGTCCATTCCTGACATGATGTTAGAAATTCAAAAACAGTCGTATAAATTATTTATAGTAGTCTACTTTATCTCTATGAATCTTTTTTGTTTTATGTTTTTTTAAATGAATATTCATATTTCTGCAGTTTTAGTAAACATTTACTCATATATATTAGAATAAATAGAAAACAGCATGTTCTATATAGGTTCTTAAACTTTCATTCACTTCAAATCATTTTATTAATTGTTCATTGTGTTTCCTAAGATTGTTCATAAGTTTAGTTCCCATGTTATCAAAAATCCTACTAAACTCTTTGTATAAAACACCTTCTGCAGTGCTATAAGTAAATTTGTTAATGTAATTCTTTTGAGACCATGTTCCCCTTTTATGCATTATTTTAAAAAAATATATTAAAATGAAAATAAATATGATTATGTGTTTTTAATAATAATACTATACTACCACTTCTAATTATTATTATCATGATTATTATTATTATTGTTGTTGCTGTTTGTGTTGTCATTGTATCTATATATAATTGGAACAGAGACTGCTAACATGCTGTCTAGGCATGTTCAGAGCCAGTTAGAGTGCCAGTGGTATCAACAGATGTTTTTTAACAAGATATTTGCTATATCATGACAATTTGTATTGTTGCTGGGAGGCACTGGATTGCTTATAAAATTAGCAACAGCTATGTTTAGTGTCTTGAATGCTTCATAAATACACCAGAGCTGTTATACAGAGACAACCGAGTGTAAGATTCCAAATCAAATGTGTCCTTAGATTCCTTAAATTTTCCTGCCATAGATAGTATCAGCTCACTACATTTAAAAAAAAAGCATAGCTGTGTCTGAAGTATGAGTCTAACTCTAGGAAAAACAACAAATAATGAAATAAATTTAAAAGTACACTAAAGTAAAAAAAAATGACAACCTTATATGTGCAAGCATGGTACCATTATGAAAAAGACTTTTACAGAACAAAACTAAAAATAGAGAGTTTAAAAAGTGTGTTTAACAAATCATATCACATAATTAACCAAAAATGATTCAGTAATTTCAGTCTTTGTTTATATACATATTAACATTGATTAAAATGAGTAAGAAAAATAATTTTATATCAATATACCCGAATTAAAATTTCTTATCTGATGTACATTTTTATACAACTGTAATTACATAAATTTTAAAATTTGTTTTACTTTACATTTGTTCACCGGGGATGTCCAACTGGGTCACTGGCCTTTTTAGTGGAAAATCTCATCTTTACAGCACTTCTTTGACTTACATTATCATTAATGTCTGGTAGATATGCCATGTAGTTTTGCGATGCCAAATTCTTTACATTCAGTAATGTGTCTAGATCCTCACCTTTATTACCTGCACACTCACAATCAATAATAAAAAAGTAAATATTATTCAAATTGACTGTGGTGTACATACTCCCAGATGATCTCATATGAGATGTTTCATCAATGTTTTAGAAATAACAATGTAATTTTGTAGGAGTGACTGATAAATGGGGTGGAAGATGTTTAGGACCCCCATCCCATGTGCAGTAGGGAGCAATCAGGTTGCATGTGAATATGCCTTTTGCTAGATAATTAGTTATACAGTGAGATATTTCACTACAATGACTTCAGTTAACAAAGATTTATTAGGAAGTACCTAATCATTTTCTAATGACCAAAGACTGCATGAGCCCTGTTGGTGCTGCTGTCTATAATCAAAACAAGGACAGAAAATGTATCCAGCTTCATAGCAAAGCAGTGCTTAACCACTGTCACAAAGGTTTTTCTTCCTGAGTATTGTGTAGTGACATGTTCCCCCCACAGTAAACTCTGATCGTCACCTTAGAGAAAGTATTAAGGTTTACATTTAAATTGTTTTTCCTGTCACTTTTCTGTGGAAGAGATTAATGGGGCAAAATAGCTAAAACTCCCTTTCATCCTGTTCAATATGAGTTTCTTTCAGGTTTCTGGGGATGAAAAACGGGAAGTAAAAACTTTATTCAAAAAACAAACCCCCCCAAAAGATAAGAAGTAACATAGTTGCAGACTGTGGCACACAAATCTGTGCCATGTGCATTTTCAGTAAAGTTAAAAGTGTCTTAGCAGTCTTCTAGGACTAGTAGCAATTAAAAGTAAATTCAGAATGCAACCTGCTCAAGTATTTTAAGAATAAGTATGTCACAATGACATCACTAATCCGCAAAATCATGTAGACAGTAAGACTATGAAAACAGCAATATTAGCTACAAGAGAACAGTGAATTAAGCACTGGTTCATACATTATGTCTCACATCATTAGACAACATGAAAAATGTGAGAATAATAGTAATCTAGCCTTATGCATGGATGACCATGGTAATACAGGTGATACAGTTAATACAGGACAATGGCAGATTTCTCTCACTCTCTTTGTCTCTCTCATTCTTTACCTTCTATTCTCCCTCTGTCATATATCCAGTTATAAACACTTATCCTAAGAAAAAGTTAAAGAAAAGAACTTACACAGTACATCTAATATAAAGGTCCTTATCTTACCCAATTCTGAGACATTTAAATTAACCTAGCAGCAAATTAACCACAAAACAGCTATTACAACAAAGAAAGAACTAATTAAGGGGCAAAGGGAAGTGTTACAGCAAGGAACTATTCTCTGATAGAAGATTTCAGGTAACACAGTAAATACCGAACAATGGTCAATCTCTCTCTCTCTCTCATTCTTTGTCTTCCATTCTCCCTCTATCATATATCCAGTTATAATCACTCATCCTAAGAAAACAAGAATGTAGCCTTTAATTGAGACTACATGACAGCGTTCTTAATCAACAATACTTTTAAATGTCTTTATCTTGATTGATTTTTATATAAGTCATCAGAAAGGCATATTATTTTATTTTAAATGACATAATTTTAAATGGTATTGCAAACACCTCAGTAGATTTTATTCTCCATTTTATGCAGACACCATTTTTAATCTTTTGTAAACACTAGATAGTTACATATTCTTTTACAATCCTTTCCTGTGCTTGGATGACATACCAAGTAACAATCTTTCTCTTTCTTTCCCTCTTCTTCTTTTTCTTTGACCTTAACATTCTAATACCCCAAGAATGTGAATTATCAGTATTAAACTTTTGTGATATATTCCACATACTTACATTTACACAAAGATTTACACTACAACACAGTATTTAACACTTTAGGTAATCATAAGCATGGCAATTCCACAATGACTGGTAGAGCACCAGCAGTTTTCTACTTTAAAAGCAGTATCCATTTTACTTTTTATTATTTCAGTGTTAATTTGACAACTTCTTACAGTCACAGAATGGAGTACAGAGTCACATACCTGAATAAAAAGAAGCTTTGGAGTTTAGAAATGTTCCTATTTTTCATATTTGTTTTACAGTTATAGGATACAGCGTGTAAGAGAAAATGTCAAGAGAGCCTAGAAAGAATAGATTGTTTGCATGTTGTCCTAAGATATGTATAACATTAAATAAACTTGAACATTACATGGATGCATTTTTTTTGTTATTATAGAATTTATATTGCAACAGATGATGTGTACATTATGAGTGAATGGAGATGATGCATGTCAAGTATGCTTTTTAATGTGTTCACAAATTGATTTCACTGATTGTCTTTGTATAGAGAATGGAAACACCATCATCTGTGTTAGCATGACTGGTAGGAGATTTGTGCATATTTTCAGATTAACTTGCATTGTATGCCAACATGTCTAATTCTCATATGTAAATAAGTTTTAATAGTTGATTATTTCCCTGTATAACCAGAATGTTTAAAGAATTTGTCAGTGCTGGATACATTTCTAATTGCATATGATAAAGAGCGACATTCTAAACTACTGTGGAGAATCAGCTGAATAGTAACTGATGTCATTAGAATGTTCCTGGGGGCTAAGTGATTATTTGAACAGTTGATAAACAGGGGAAAATATTTTTTTTTCAAATAGCTGACTGTTATTTTTTAAGATAAGAAAGCTGAGACTGCAGTTTAACAAGTGCTGAGCAGTTTTGTGAAGTACAGCCAGTTACAGTGCTGTGCATTCAGTAGACACCCATGAAAGAGAACTCACCAAAAACTGTAAGCCTGCCTTTTGCCTTGCTGTTATGCATTAGATTAGACGAGGGACATTATTCTTTAGTTAGATTAGAAAAGCTTAGTTATTAAGATAGATTTTTTCTAGAATAATGGACTAATATCCTGCAGTTTAGTTACACATTTCCAGTGACTGAGTTCTGGTGTTTATTGAAAGCTATTGATTTGCATTCTAGTGATCATTTTATGTATTATTAAATTTTTCATTACTTTATATTATGGCTGTAAATCAATGTTTTTTTTTAGAGATTAGAGGGTTCTTCTACCTGTTTGATACTCCCCAGGTCACCTTGAGGGCCTGGTCGCTTATGGTCATAGCTATCATTTATTTTGATATTTAATTTTCATAATTAGACACCCCATTAGAAGGGCATGAAGGCACTCTGATTGGTGGCAGAATTATTGTATTATTTTGGGAAAGGGACAATGCTGGAAATCTGTGTCAGGCTTTCTCAGAAGTGTTTGGATGTGTGAGTGTATCAGAGATCTTAAATTGGGACACATTGCTCTGAAGTGTATAATAAGAAAATACATTTGGGGTGGACAGAGGCATATAGTACAATCCCAGAAAAATAAAGCATGTCCCTGTTGTGCTCTTAGGGGAAAATTGTGAAATATTACTTCTGTTTAAATGACAGTCTCACACTGCAGTCAGTAGTGAGGATTGAAGCTCCTTAGTTATTGACCTAGGATAGAAAGGGATGCCATATTAATTGGTGGCAGTCCGGTGGGATATAGCTGGACATCACATTAATTGGTGGCAGTGGTAGGATTTTTTATTGGATTTCAGTAGCCTGTAGGTTGTTGCCATTAAGGGTTGCACTCTTGACAGCCACAAGGTAAACATTCAGAATTTCAATCCACCAGTTTTATTTATTTTTTAGTTAATCAGGGATAGCAGGCAAGGATGTCAGCAGAAGATTTTAGCAAGCTGACAAAGATCCAGTTGGTTAAGGAGTGTAAAGTCAGAGGATTGGTGCATGCCATTCTGACCAAGGAAGCAGTGATTTCAGCCTTGGTTGCAGCCACAGCTTAAACTAGCCATTCAGGGGATATCCAGTTTGGTGTTGATGATGTGCAGCCTGCAAAGATGGGACAGTCCACATTTTCACTGGAGGACTTGAGAATACATCTGGAGTTGGAGCGACTGTGCCTGAAAGACAAATGACTGGAGACTGAAGATAGACTGCACCTGGAAGCCCAACACTGGGAGGCTGAGGAAAGGGAGAAGCAATGTCAATATGAACTGGACTTTGGATGTTTAGAAGGTGAGGAAAATGAGTGACAGCATGAGGAGAATGAGAGGCAGTGCCAACATGAAGTGGAACTTCTTATCCAATCAAACAATACCTTGTATAGTTGAGTCCTCAAGAATATCAACACAAAGGCATTAGCGTCCACACTGTTTATTAGCCGCTTTCATCAAAAGACTTCATCAGAAAACAAATTTACTATAAGTTACACCCTTTATAAATACTGCATTCAGTTAACAATCAATACAACAATAAAACAATCAAGTAGCAAAAGCAATTATCCATTTAAGCTTTCTTAACATACACTCTTTTGCTTTTTAAAAAGCACTTAATATTCACTGCATCATTGAGTTCTGGACTTCTATCTGATCTCAACTTTATTTGCCAGGAAGCTTTTCTTTGTTCCAAAAATAATTTTAAGTCACCTTCCCTTAAAACTAAATGCTCTTGTTCTATAACCGAAAATAAAAATTTCTTAAAGGTGGGGCAACTCAAGGTGTGTCTGTGCAGAACAATTTTTGTGACTCTCTTCCTAATGTAATACTCGTGTTCCTTGACATGTTCCAACAGCCTTCTAGTAGCCATTCCAATATAAAAGGATGGACACTCTATCCTAACTTTTTGCCCATATGTCCCCATTGTCCGGATCAAACAGCTGATATTTTACATGTCATGTGGAATTGTACTAAAATACACAACTTATGGTGTTCCTTGAGAGTAAGATTAGAGAAGATGGGATATGAAAAATCAACCCTTACTTGGGAGACAGCTATATTGTAAATTAATATCAATCAACTCCCAAAAATAGTAAAACATGTATTTATTACTATGTGTGCCCTTATTAGATTCTTTATTACAAAGAATTGGAATGTCATGTCACCAATTACATGAGAACATTTTAGCAATCTTGCTATCAAATATATCTTATCTCACAAATTAATTTATTCAAAAACAAAAAACAAACGCTATTATCAAAAATATTGGGGTTACTTGCTAGATATAATTCTTGACAAATAAAATTTGCATAGAAATTGTCATGAAAAGCTAACCTTTAAATAAGAAATGAATGTAGTATAACCAGACTTTCTTGCATCTTCTCCCTTTTCTTAGTATATGTGTAACTAGATATTTTCCATAAACATACAAATAAATGGTTAAATTTCTATTGTTTACTTTATATATAGACTATCCCCATTCTAACTATCCCTTATGAGACCAAATGAACATAAGAATTCTCATACTTTACTTGACAATGTAGTGACTTCTTGTGTACATATTGTGCATATATATATATATATATATATATATATATATATATATATATATATATATAATTTTCTCGGAACAAGATTGTTGTCTGTTTTCTTGAGATAGGTATTTGTATTTGTATTTGTTTATTTGTGTTTTTGAGTTACTGTATTGTTGTTATTATTTGAAAAAAGAAAATTGAAATAAAAGAGATTTTGGGAAAAAAAAATGGCTGGACACTCTGAACACACACTAATATACACAACACCCTTGGTTTGACAGTTGAATCTTTCTTTCAATTTAATAGTATATTCTGGATTGTTTAACATAATAAAAGGGCCCACCAAAATATAATGGCAAATAATGCACTGTCCACATTTAAACATTCCTTTCATTTTATTAGATGGACTATTACCTTATATTTTAGTATTATCTTTTTGTAACAAGTTCTTTGATATATAACTGTTCTTATAAACAAACCTGGGGTTATGTCCTATCACTTAATACAATTCCTTGTTACCTTGTAAGACCTTCCAGTTATTATTTATAACTGATCGAATATTAGCACTATCTATTGTCATGTCTAGAGTGCAGGTAAAACTTCTATCTTCATCTTCATTTCTGCTATCATCTCTTCCCAAAGTTCTTTTTTTATTACTAATAAAGGGGCACTTCAAAATTGGCAGAAAAGACAAGGGCCTCTTTTCCATTATTTCTAACTGCTTCAAAAATTCTTCCTTATATCCCCTATTAATAAAAGTTTGTAATAAGACAAAATTCTTCTTTCAAATATGTCTCATCAGGGTGGTTATGGGGTCACCAGCCAACCCATCTTTTGCTAACATCGTATTAGGTTGGCGGGAAAACAGTGTACTAAGCAATGCTAGAAATCTTTTTAAGCTGTGTTTTTACAAACACTTTGTAGATGATTTGTTCTTTGTGCAAGAGGACAGTAGGGCTGACTGTCAGAATTTATTGAAAGAAATAAACGAGAGGTTGACTTTTTTGAAATTCACAACTGGGGATGTAGGCCACACAGTGAATTTTTTGGATGTTACCATGTTTTGAAATGAGACAAGTAGGGAATTTAACAGTAAAATACATAGAAAAGTGAATGCTTTACTAATACTTATTTACATCAAAAGAGTAACAATCCAAGTTTCATGAAAAATAATTTGCCTAGGGGACAGTACATTAGGGCTAGTCAAATGACAACTAATGAGACAACTTATTTATACACATATTTATTGATAGATGGATATAAATATATACATATATGTGTGTGTGTGTGTGTGTGTGTGTGTGTGTGTGTGTGTGTGTGTGTGTATATATATATATATATATATATATATATATATATATATATATATATCTCCATCTCTCTCTCTATATATATATATATATATATATATATATATATATATATATATATATATATATATATATATGTATATATCTATATACACACACACATACAGTGGATATAAAACGTTTACACACCCTTGGTAAAATGCCATTTTTAATATAAAAAAAATAAGACCACATTACGTCATTTCAAAACTTTTCCCACCTTTAATATGGCCTATAATCTGTACAATTCAATTGAAAAACAAACAAATCTATTAGGGGAAAAATATAAAAAATAAAAAAAATACAATAAGCTGGTTGCATAAGGGGGCACACCCTTAAACTAATACTTTTTTAAAGCACCTTTTGATTTAATTACATCATTCAGTCTATTTGGGTACACACCTGCCATCAATTAAAGAGACTCTGATTAACAACAAATAAAGTTCAGCTGTCCTAGTAGGATTTTTCTGGCATTTACTCAGTTGCCTGCTATAACAACTACCATGGTTCACAGAGAGCTTACAAAGCATTAAAGGGATCTTATTGTTGATAGGTATCAGTTAGGAGAAGGGTACAAAAAAATTTCCACAGCATTGGATATACCATGGAACACAGTAAAGACAGTCATCAAAAAGTGGAGAAAATATGGGACAACAGTGAAGTTGCAAAGAACTGGACGTCCCTCCAAAATTGATGAAAAGACAAGACAAAAACTGGTCAGGGAGGCTGTCGAGAGACTTACAGCAACACTGAAGGAGTTGCAGGAATTTCTGGCAAGTACTGGTTGTGTATTACATGTGACAACATTCTCGCGTGTTCTCCATATGTCTGGGCTATGGGGTGGGGTGGCAAGATGGAAGCCTTTTCTTACACAGAAAAACATCCAGGCCCAACTAAAATTTGCAAAGAAATACATCAAGTCTCCCAAAGCCATGTAGGAAAATGTGTTATGGTGTGACGAGACAAAGGTTGAACTTTTCCTCCATAATTCCAACAGGTATGTTTGGTACAAAAACAACACTTCACATCACCAAAAGAACACCATTCCCATGGTGAAGCATGGTGGTGGCAGTATCATGCTTTGGGGTTGCTTTTCTTCAGCTTGAACTGGGGCTTTATTCAAGGTGGAGGGAATTATGAGCAGTTCCAAATACCAGTCAAGTTTGGCCCAAAACCTTCAGGCATCTAGTAGAAAGCTGAAGATGTAGAGAAATTTAACCTTTCAACATGATAACGACCCCAAGCATATATCCAAATCAACAAAAGAATGGCTTCTCCAGAAGAAAATTAAAGTTTTGGAATGGCTCAGCTAGAGCCCAGACCTAAATCCAATAGAAAATCTGTGGGGTGACCTGAAGAGGGCTGTGCACAATAGATGCCCTCTCAATTTGACAGATTTTGAGTGCTTTTGCAAAGAAGAGTGGGCAAATATTGCCAAGTCAACATATGCCATGCTGATAGACTCCTATCCAAGAAGAATGAATGCTGTAATTAAATGAAAAGGTGCTTCAACAAAGTATTGGTTTAAGGGTGTGCACACTTATGCAACCAGTTAATTGTATGTTTTTTATTTTTTTATATTTTTCCCCTAACAGATTTGTTTGTCTTTCAATTGAATTGTACAGGTTATAGGTCACCTTAAAGGTTAGGCTGTGGTGGTGCAGCGGTTAGCGTTGTCACCGCACAGCAAGAGGTTCTCACATTCGATTCTCGGCTGGAGTGTCTTCTGTTTGGAGTCTGCATATCTTCCCCGTGGTCATGTGATGTTTAAAGACATGCAAGTAGGTGCGTGCATGAATGGGTGTGCCTTCTTTGAAGGCTGGGCGTCAGGCTGGCAACTCAGCACTATAAAAATCCTCTGCCAATCATTAACAGACCGGAGTTCTGCTGTGGCAACCCCTAACCTGGAAAAGCCGAAAGACTTTCATAGGACACTTTAAAGGTAGGAAAAGTTTTGAAATGATTTATTGTGGTCTCATTTTTTATGTCACAAAAACTTGGCAATTTAACAGAGGTGTGTAAATGTTTTATAACCACTGTGTGTATATATATATATATATATATATATATATATATATATATATATATATATATATATATATATATATATATATATATATATATATATGTATATATTGTGTGTGTGTGTGTGTGTGTGTGTATTTATATGTGGTTATGTGGTTGCATTATGTTGTAATATTTAAAGATTTAGTCAGTAATTCTAATGACTTGTCATGCAAATACATCACAGAAGTCTGAAGGAATAATAAAGTTGGTGAGGAAGGAGTACTTCAATGCAGTATTGCATTTGCAGAATAAAATTCAAGAAGGTAATTGTCTTCTTGCTCAGACTCAACCTCATTGGTTTTATTTTTGTCTGTGGTTTTGTGAAACTGAAGGAATGACTGCATTTGTGAAGTTTTCATACACTGTATTTTGAAACGATAGCTTTTTACACCTCCGTCTGGGTAGTTTATCTTATTAAATGAAACAGTTACAGTTTAGCTGGTGATTTTTTATTTGCTTAAACTGTGTGGGGATATATGCAAAAATTGATAATTAGTGCTTATGTCTGTCTGGTCTTCTTTAGCTGAATTTCCTTGGTAAAGACCTGGCCTTATAGAGCAAAAGCTGAAGTGACTTGTCATTCTTTTTGAGTAAGAGAGAGAAGAGATAAATATCCAAAATCATGGTCAACTTTTAAATATTATTCAAGTTCATTTAGATGTGACACCTTGAACCCATGCAGAAATGGGAATAAGGGAGTTGATAGTGATGATGATTCAAGTTCTCTTAGAAATTTGACAGAACAACAGGTTTTGCAATGACACACAATTTATGAAGAATAAAAATATGTAGCTCTGTTGTCATGTATTATTATAATCTTTAGTAATTCATCAGATAATCGACCATATTGTAAGATAATATCACACTTCTGCAAAAATCAGGAACAGTTGAGAAATATATGCATGGAAAAAAGAGAGAGAGAAAAAAGAAATGTGGGGGAGAGAAGGAAATGCAGAGAGATGGAGACAAACAGAAGGAAATGTGTCTGGGAGATGAAGAAAAATGTGATGGGAGCGAGAGAGAAAGTAAAAATGTAGAGGTAGAGAGGCAAAGTAAGGGAAAGAAAGGTGTGGGGGGGTGACTGTGGAGGGAGAGGAAGGAATGAAGAAGGAAATGTGGAGGGCTACAAAGAAAGAGAGAGAAACAATAACATGGTGAGAGAGTGAGTGACAGAGAGGAATACATGTGAAGGGAGAGAAAGAGAGCAGAATGTGGCAGAGTAAAGAAAAAAGTGATCAAAAGAAGGAATTTTAGAGACAGAGAAAGAGACAGAAGGACATCCAGAGAGGGAGAGACTGAGAAAGAAAGAGGGAAAGTGTTGGGGTAGTGGAAGAATAAAGCTTAGTAGTACTTAAAGTAAAACGTAGTACATAAATGATTGTTCAGCCCTTTTCTATGCACATTTTTATGCACTTGGGGGACTACTTGCTGAACATTAAGGGGTTACATCTTTAGCGATGCCTTGCATTTGTTAGGCACGTGCTAACTTTCTGCTCTTGGGTATCCTATCAGCTCTGCCTTTGAATTATGTTATAAACTGCATGTGGTAAAATACTGCACTAATGTTTCTGTTTGAGGGGACATCTCTGGTCCTTATGCAATATCTTTTGCAATTTCTTTGCACTTCACAGTTCCCAGGTATATGCCATTTATTCCCGTGTTTGAACTCTGTTGTTGTGTTTCTCATTTTATTGAAGACTTCTGCTATTTTGAATATTAAACCACTTACATATTTTAGTTCTACCTTGAAATTACTTCTTTACTTTATCATTAATTTTGTTCAGGCCATCATTGGATCAAAAGGTTAGGAAAAAAAGCCCTGAAATAAAGATAATATAGACCTATTAACCTTTTGTCTGCAGTGCTGTGGAATGTATTATAAGTGACCTCTTAAACAGTGATGCCAAGAACCTTGTTAGAGTTGACCCCAGCAGTTTGGTTTTGTGAATGGTAGAGCCCATTTAACCTGGCAAATTTCTTTGAAAGGGTTACACAGGCTATAGATGGTGGTCACGCTGAGACTGCAGTGTATTTTGACCTCGCTAAGGCCTTTGGCACCTTTCCCCTTGCCGGCATCATACAAAACATAAGAGCTTTAAAAACTGACCCATATGTGGTAAAATGAACAGGAAATTGATTGAAAGAAAGAACATACCCTGTGCAACTCATAGGTGCTTCATCAGAAATTATGAAAGTGACCAGCAGTGCCTCTCAGGACTTGATGCTAGGACCTATACTTTTTGGAATTTTCTTCTTAGATCTCCCAGCAGAGAGCCAGGATCTCTGGTTAACAAAATTTGGAGATAATTGCAAACTGCAGGTTTTTGTTAAGTCACCATATGCCCATGTGTTGCAGAATGAATTTGCACTGATAAAGTCTTGATGTATTAAAAATGTGCTCAAAAGAAACGTTAAATGCATTCTATAATCACTTTTGGAACTTTGGAAGTCAACCCTTCATATCATCATACTGCATTAACAACACACCTCTACAAAAGGAAAGTGTTATTAAGGACCTAGGTTAATGGGTTGTTAACTGCCTCTCTTTTGACCATCATGTAATAACAGTTGTCAGGAAATCCTTTTACTTAGGTCAGCTGATTCCCAAAGGAATATCATCAAGGTCTAAAAAGGTAATCACTCCCTTTTATACAACATTGATTAGACCAAATATCAAGTCCAATGCCCTGTATGGGATGTATCTCACTAAACATAGCAAGCAATTAGAAAGTTCCAAAGGTACCAAACAAAACAGAACACAGGACTAATATCTCTGAGCTACCAAGAGAGACTAGAAAGTCTATCCCTTTATTCAATGTTTTCTTGAATTTCTAGGGAAAATCTTTCTCTTTCTTACCATGTCATTACAGATGCTTTTTCATGGACCTCATCTTTCTTTACAAGTCCAATATCTTCATCAATACCAGAATCAAGGACTTTTCACCAACAGATAAAATCAAACTTGATGAAGGTATAGATTTATAACCAAGCATATCACAAACCTCTGGATTATGCTTCCCCTGCATGTTACGCAGAGCAAATCACTTTTTTATTATTCAAACTTTATTGCACAAAGCAACCTACAAACACACAACTTTTACATTTGCCAGGACTGAGATTAGAACCTCTACCTAAATAGTTATTTGTACTATAGTGTTATGCAGTTATCACACACACCACAGAGCTTTTAGGGCAGAGGCCAGTCCAACAGTACTTCTACAGTAAATCACATCAGCAGATCTTGTGAAGTAGGACAATGAGAGGTGTACTGGGTGGGAATGAACTAAAACACTTATTCCTACACACACTCACACTGTTACATACGCCAGGATGGTGATTAGAACCACTACCTATCTAGTTATTTGTATGATAGTGTTACGCAGTTATCACACACACTATAGAGCTTACAGGACTGAAACCAATCCAAAGGTGCTTCTAACGTGAATGACATTAGCAGATCTTGTAAAGTAGGGAAATGGGAAGTGTACTGGATGGGTAAAGCATCATAATACCTAGACTTACAAACACACACACACACACACACACACACACACACACACACACACACACACACACACACACACACTCACACAGGTAGGTGATGTGATATTCCAACCCCCATCTCAGTATCATCAGACAATGAATCTCATCTTCATGCTGGCACATACCAGTTGTTACAACTGGTATGCAACTGTCTGCAGCAGGACATCACTCTATGCTGTTCAGGGTATCTGTGTGTATGACTCATTTTCTCTGTGTGTCTCCCTGTGTGTCTCACTCTGTCACTGTCTGTCCCTCTCTTCTCCATGTCTATGTGTGTGTATGCTTGACATATTGTAATATGTTCCCCATATATATGTGTGTGTGTATCACTCGCAACAGATGCAGATATACCAAGTGTGCCACCTACAGCTGGCTGTGGGTGATCCTGTCTGATGGGTCTGTGTGGAGACAGGTTTACATAGCTGTGTGTATGCAAAGACATTTGCACAATACAGAGATATATGGTCCAATGTGGTGTCAGACATGTAGGAGCATGCTCAGTATGACCTTCTATACTAAGTGTGGGAATCCATTCCAGGGACTTATATTATGAGGTAAAGGCTAGACATTCTTGCACAATCCGGCCAGTTGGGAGGTGTGGCTACAGCCAATTGACTGATGAAGCTGTGTAAAAGATCCAGCACCTTGGTGATATACTGGCTGAGGATCTCCTGGTTGTGCAGTACTCTTCTTACCTGAAAGGTCATATGCTGGTGTGGCCATACAGTCAGCTGTACAGATTCTCACAAATTATCCAGATTCATGCCTCATATAGCTGGTCGGTTTCCCTTAACATTGTGGTTTTTCTCGCACATTTGTTGCAAATCACTCAGGGCTGCAGTCTGGGAATAATGACAGAAGATTAGAGTTTCAGACTTCACACCCTTCATAACATCCATGCTACTACACACCCCCTCTGTTATTCTATCAACTTTCTAACATTATGAGAGCAATATTTCAAATGTGTCCCTATAGTTGGGCCTTTATCCCACCATTATGTATGGCTTTGTCCAGCTTTCTTCCTCTACAAGGTTGAGATGTATGCTATTAGCATTTAACGGCATGGCCTTACATTTGCATTTTGTTGACTGAGTTATGTTGGTAGTGTGGACCCCATGACATTCCCTACAAAGGCACTATGGGTGAGGCAATGGCCTTTGCCAGAGGCCTGTAGGCCATGTGAGACTGATGCAGGCCATTTGTAGCAAGGCAGTGCATTCTGTCACTCATATGTTCCCAGGCTGCCAGACAGTGGATCCTCCTGGGGTGGTAATGGTAAGTGACAGAACGCACTGCTGTGCTACTATGCACCATACCTCTCTACATTTGTGAGCCAGACATCTGGACAAAGCCATGAGTAATTGGGTGACAAAGGCCTAAATATACAGACCATTGTAACTATTGGCCTTACAAACCTGGAAGGGTGATACAATAACAGATTTTGCAATAGCATGCATTTTTCTATAGGGTACAAAGTCTGAGATGCTACAATCCATTATTATTTTCTGACTTTAGACTTTCTTGGTTTGCCAATAATTTGCCAGACAACAACTATTTCAGAATAAAGACACAACAATTATGATGCAAACCTCTGTACATTCTGCAAAAGGTCTGTACAGTTGGGAGGTATGGTAGGTACTGTGTAGGTTTCTCTGTGTACTGTTCATATGTGTGACCCCTGTACATGACCTGTCCAGCTTCCCTGCAGTAATGGATACTGACATCTTGACAGTGTGTACAACTCCCACTGTAGGTTTAGCTGACATGCAAAATAGTTGGCACTGCATTTCATGGAACAGGGCCCTGTCTACCAAAGTACTGTACCTAGGCCACTAAGACACAACAACCATGAGAAGTTGCTGGCCACATCCTGACAGTATTCCCCACACATATGCATAACTCATTGACCCCTGTATATTGTGGACATGCAACAAGTTATCATGTTGATTGGGACAGTCTTGGCAATGTGTGGTCTGCTGATATTACCCTACAAACCTACATGTTACTGCATTTCTATGGGAATATGGGTGTGGGAGGCACACCTATCAATGATACGCATTTGCACAGACTGTGCTGATATTGGCTTTACATTTTGATTCCATTTAGCATAGTATTGTGCCTTGTCATGGAAAAGAGAGGCATATCACTAGAGACCACAGGTTAGATTGTAATGCCATACAATTGAATTTCAGACTTCTTACCCTTCAGAGCCTTACTGCAAATGCAAGGCCTGCTGTTATATCACTGTATAAGTCTGTAGAGGGGGTATTCTGTCATTGTAGCCATTTGTGGGCCTTTGCTAGACATTCCTTTATGGTTTTCTATGGCTAACTTGCTGTGTGAGTCTGAGGGGTGAGTATGGGATCCCCACAGTGAAATCCATGCATGTGACCTATGACTCCTCCGTAGTTGGCCCCCACATATACTGCAGTGGGATTTGTCACCTTAAATTATACTGCATAGTGTGGGGAAGCCAGTATTGTGCAGACATTTCCTGGTGTCTCACATAGCTGTCAGTTGTCTGCTGCTATCCCAGTATTCCACCCCATTTCCTTGCATGCATGTAGCATAACCATAGATATGCAACCAAAACATACTAATACATTCATTTATTGTTAAGAAGACTGACTTACCTTGTGCCTGCAGCAGTTCTGAGGACGGTGCTTGAGGGCTGCCTATGTTGTATGCACACAGCACATCCATATACATGGTAAGTTACAGGTAATACGATGTGTGGGTCATCCATTTTACTGTGTGTGCAAGTCAGAGAGAGGTGTCAGTCCCTGGGTCCCTACAATATCAGTGTGTGTGTGTGCTATGCATTGCCTCTTTGCCAAGGCCTGGGCATACTGGGCACACCTCCATTTGCCTATGGCAGCAGGATCAGGGGCTTCCTCCTCTGAGTCCCTCTGTGCCTGTGGGGACCTTGGCAATGGTGGGGGTCTGTGTGGCCCTTCCCCGTGCTGTTCCTGCTACAGCTGTTTCTGCAGGATCATATTGTGTAGTGTGGCACATACTATGAACATGTGTGCATATGTGCCTGGAAAGTATTGCAAGGCTCCACAAGATATGTCAAGTCAGTGGAACCATGACTTAAGCATCTCAAAAATATGCTCTATAATGATCCTAGTTTTTGCATGTGTCTCATTATGGTGTTCTTGAGTGGGTTTGTGTGCATTTTCGATAGGTGTCATCAACTATGGCTCCAGTGCATAGCCAGCATCTCCCACCAGATGGCCATAAGAGATGTTCCCACTGGTAAATGCCTGGTACAGCTGTGACAAATGCCAGATGTGGGAGTCATGATAATCTCCAGGGCTGCCAGCACACACATTCATGATAATGCCCTGGGCATTGCGCACAACCTGGCAACTGATGGAGGGGAAGCCCTTGCGGTTTATGTAGACTCTACCCTGTTCACTGAGTGGTGCTTTGATATGAATGTGTGTGCTGTCTATCGCACCCAGTACCTCTGGGTATTCAGCTACATGGTGGAAGAGGTGCATATTACTGGTCCTCTCCTCATGGGTGTTGGGGAAGTAAATGTGCTCACCGGCATGTGGTAGGATGGCACCCAGGATCTGGTGGAGTAACCTGGATGCCGATGTCTGTAAGACCCCCATGATGTCCTCAGTAGGACTTTTGAAAGTACTTGTAGCTAGTATCCTTAAGGTTACATATACCTTGGTATCCACTGGTATGGGTTCCCCTCTGTTGGCTCTGGGTCTGAGTTGAGGCCGGCACAGCTCGTGATTTGCTGAAGTATGTCTCTGCCCACCCTGTAGTGCTTTACTATCTCCGGATCATGTAGCCCTTGGTAAGTTACCCTGCATCTGAACACTCTTCTTCCTCCTCCTTGGTCTGTGGTGGTTGTCAGCATTATCCTCCTCACCGTCCACAGCCTCTAGCACATAATGATGCGTCAAAGCAATGGCAGTCTCTAACATTTTTTCGGTTAAAATTCCCCCACATGTGTACACCAATGGTGCAGAGTTTGTGGGGAAAAAACAGACTGAAAGGTGTTTGCATAGTTTATACTGTTGTGCTGCAGATGCTGCCTGTATGATTGGCTGACTATGATGCATTCCACCTGCCAGCTATGTTATTTTTACTTGATTGCTTTTATTCTATTTCCCTTTTTTCTTTTTTCCCTTCCCTTTTCTGCCCATTTTAAGCCCCGAGTCATGCCGCTCAAACCCGATGCCCAAGTGTAAACAGTCCTGCTATTTCTGGGTTTTTTTGTTTTGTTTTGTTTTGTTATGACCTGGTGTGCACTGCACAAACCTGTTTAGTTAAGGTAAACAATGAGAAATGGCCCTTCCCTGGACATGCTTTTCATTTCATGGAATAAGTCAATACAGCCTCGGACACACCTCCCTTGCTTAGCTAAGCTCAAATGTGAGCCTTGGAGCTCCAGTGCACTTACACCAAGCATGACACACCCCCTTTTCATGTCAGCTGCTTCTCTTGCTTACACCATTGCCTTATAGCTCCTACACAGTTAGGTGCAGTTTGGCACTTGTCTTCTTTTTGTGATTCAGTAAGTTTCCCTCATTAGCATACCCCACTGCCTTAGTCCCTGGTTACAGCACTATACCAGAGCCTTTCCCCCCTTAGCAACCACTGTTTACTGCTGTTGTTTTAATTCTGCATGCCATAGACTATAATGGCACAATGCAGATGTAACTTAAAATTGTCCTATCACATTTTTTTTTTTTCGGCACAATCCCGTTTGTTCTCCGCTGCCGTATGCTTAAACGGCCGTAATCTGCCAAAAAAAACTTTGATTTTTATTATTTTGCAACACTTTTCCATGTCAATGGCCATGTACCTGGCCATTGTCATGCCTAAGGATTTTAATACATGCTTTAGTTTGAGCTGTCATGCCTCCATTTTGATTTTTGCAGAAATGTATTCAGCTAGTAGCTCAATACATTCTGCATGCTACACTATTCTGGGAATAAATTGGTCAACAAAGGATAAATATATAAATAAATAATTCGTAACATCAAGCACAAAATATCAAAATGGTACAAGACCAAAATGCCATAATATTGACAATTAAAATATCTTAGTGCAAGTGAGTGATTGTACAAGATGGCTTTAAATTTCTAGTCTCCCACCAGGACACAAGTGTTCTTCAGCAATTACATTCTGCTTGCCAAGCACACTCAAGCAAATCTGCAGTCTGTGGCTACAACTCCACCCATACAGTATAAGAAGGAATCAGTACTGCAAACTAAACAAGGATATACATTTTGAGCCTCAAAAGCAGGAGCACACTCAAGCAAATATGCAGTCTGCGGCTACCACTCCACCCATACAGTATAAGAAGGAATCAGTACTGCAAACTAAACAAGGATATACATTTTGAGCCTCAAGAGCAGGAGCACACTCAAGCAAATCTGCAGTCTGTGGCTACCACTTCACCCATACAGTATAAGAAGGAATCAGTACTGCAAATTAAACAAGGATATACATTTTGAGCCTCAAGAGCAGGAGCACACTCAAGCAAATCGGCAGTCTGCGGCTACCACTCCACCCATACAGTATAAGAAGGAATCAGTACTGCAAACTAAATAAGGATATACATTTTGAGCCTAAAGAGCAGGGTCAGTCCACCCAGGCATTCTACTTGTATGTTTTATGAAAGTGAAGCTATTACATTAGCAGTTTTTTCTTAGTAGTTCTCAGCTTGCTAATAAAACTGACTGTTGTAGCCTTGTGTCCTCCCCACCCCCCGCTAGTACAGTAATCCTAACTGTCCAATAGACAGTATACATTTAATTCACATCCCTGTGACTAAATTAACCATCAAGCAGCCCTCTCGGTGCTTTCTGCCTTAGTTTGTATCACTTGGAGGCCCACCTGTTTATTTGCA
Organism: Protopterus annectens; assembly: GCF_019279795.1. Taxonomy (NCBI): domain Eukaryota; kingdom Metazoa; phylum Chordata; order Ceratodontiformes; family Protopteridae; genus Protopterus; species Protopterus annectens. The sequence continues at coordinate 857,687,348 of NC_056732.1, read as the reverse complement.
TCTCTATACATTCCCATTCATTGCTAATGTATCTCCCTACTCTAATCTGTGCACAAACTTGTTACTAATCAGCAAGTCAATGTGAAGATACACTCCCAACCTTAATAAACTTTGCTGTCTCTTCTCTCCTTCACTTTATAGGTAGTTTGAATTATTACTTACCCCCTCTGAGGTCTTCACTGATTTCCACTGATTGCCTCTCTGATTTCTTTGCATTCCACCTGGTTTATACCCCTTGTACTATCTCCCTCCCCCAATACAAAGTCTATATTAAAATCCTGCTGAGCATGGAGCCATCTTTAAATTTCTAGTCTCCCACCAGGATACAAGTGCTCTTCAGCAATTACATTCTGCTTGCCGGTAAGCCATTAGACCTCAGGAATTTGTTTAAAGTGTTCAGATTTGTAAAGTAATACTTATGTTTTTCTCTTGTCTTGGTTGGCTCTGCCCTGCTCCATTCGCCCTCGCTAACGCTCGGGCTCTCCTCTTCCCTGCCCCCTATTCCCTCCCATCCCTACTACCTCTACATTTATAGTAATCACAGCCACACCCACAGCTCAGCCTCACATCACCTCCACCAATCACAGCTCCTCAAGTCATATCACATTATACCACACCAACTTGCTCCACGCAAAATACTCCCAATCACTCTTATTCCCACTAGGCATTTTTTACATCACCCACACTACTTCCCCATCCACATATAGTGCAACTCTATAATTCCTGTTCAGACCCCCACCTAGAAACAACTTAAACTTTATAACCATGACTATCACAAAACTAAGTCTAGTCTGTCTTCTCATAATTCTTTACACCACAAGTTCTCACTCTAGCAATATGCCTAAACTTAGTAGCACATTATGCACTCTCATATACAGACACCACACATTATAATAATATCTGCCCAGAGTCATTCAAGAACTACATAATGGACCAATTCAGAACTAAACACATATGCTCTCATTCCTACTCCAAAAAACACAATACTTTCTCACACGCCTCACCAAACTCCAACATCTGTATAACCATTTTAACTCCAGGCTCACCATAAGTGGGGATATCCATCCCAATCCAGGCCCAAATCCATCCTGTCCAAGACAAACTGCTCCAACACAAATGTCAGAACATAACACCCCCACTTTCTTCATCCCTGGGCAAATCAACAACAGCAGCAAAACCAACCATCTTTTAATGTTAAATATTAATATTAGAAGTATCAAAAATAAAATACCTGAACTCCAGGCCACAATAGCACAGTACTCCCCAGACATAGTTGCTTTAACAAAAACCTGGCTAAATAAAAACATAGCTTACTCAGACGTTCTCCCTACCGGCTACAATATCATTAGATAAGACAGACCACTTCGTAAAGGGGGTGGAACTGCCTTACTGTACAAGTCCAACTTAACTGTCTGTCAATTACCAAACTCCTACCCCTCCCCAATTGGGACATACTTAACTCACAACTTCAACTTCACCCTAAAAGGTCATCACCACAATTGTGTGATCTTCATGATTAGGTGGGCTATATAAAATGTTTTTCTAACCACTTTGGCCATGTGGTTGTCAAATGAGAGATTGCTATCAACTTGTGATCTATATTCCACCTGGTAATACACCTGCTAGCCTTGAAGACTTCTTATCCTGGTGTTCTTCCACATACGCACAAGAAACCCTTATTCTGGGGGACTTCAACCTAGATTGGTTCACCTGTATATCAGAACCACCAAGTAATCTAATAAATCTCCATGGCTACCAGCAGCTAGTCCAAATTCCAACTAAATGTGATAAAAAATCTAAAAGGGAATCCATCCTTGACTGGGTCCTAACTAACAACCCCACAATGTACCCTCACACAGGCAGTCTCCCAAACACCTTAAGTGACCACAGCATAATATACTTTATACGTAGTAGAACAAGCATATGCAAAACCACTAACTGCATATCCACTAGAAACGCAAAAAAATTCTCTCCTGAGGTCCTCAACACTTTACTCTGTAACTGTGACTGGACCCCCCTAAAAACCCTCCCACTTGACCAGGCTGTAGCATATTTTAACAAAATATTTCTACAACACCTAGACACTGTCGCTCCATTGCGCAAAATAAAGGTTAGAACCTCTACAAACCCCTGGCTCAGTAAAGAAACCAAACAAATCCTCAAGTCCAGTGACACTGCCTGGCTTTACTATCAAAAAAACAAAGAAACACAAAGCCTAACTAAGTACCAAGAACTGTGCAACCATGCAAAAAAATGCATTAGGCTGGACAAAAAATCATACTACACAACATTACAAACTAAATACCAACACAACCCGCAAACATTTTGGAAAAATGTAAACCAGCTACTAAAATCCACCCAAAAGGCTACCCCCAAACCAACCACCCCTGACACTAAAGTTCCCATCGAAACACAATTCAGCTCCCACCTTGTGAACTCAATTCTATCCTTAGTATCGCAGGACAGTTCCTTCCTCACTACCCCCCCCCCAACACAAATAACACTAATACAAGCTTTGCCCTCAAAACAGTTTCCACCACTTCAATCAAAAGCATGCTCTCCAAACTAAAAACCCCATCAACAGCAGCCAACCTACTCCCCAGCTATTTCTTGAAACTCACAGAAGATGCTATTGCTATCCCAGTCTCCACTCTCATAAACAGATCAATTGTTGAAAACTATGTGCCCAAACTCTGGGAAATATCCTATGTTACACCCATACATAAAGGTGGGACCTCCACTGAACTTAATAACTACAGATCCATTGCTTTACTCTCCCCCCCCTGGCCAAAATCCTAGAAAAATGCATCCATACCCAGATGCTAGACTATCTCTTAGACAGCAACATCCTGTCACCTACTCAGCATGGTTTCAGACCTGCCCATAGTACCACTACAGCCCTCCTCTGCTTCACAGACACAGTAAACCATCTCAAAAATGAAGGCCTACAAGTGTCAACTCTTTTTTGGATATGTCCAAAGCATTTGACACAGTCTCACACCAAATCCTGCTAAACAAACTAAACCTATATCATCTATCAAATTCCACTCTTACCTGGTTCCAAAGCTACTTAACTGACAGGTACCAGGCTGTGAAATGGGAAAATTCTCTCTCTCCTCAGCTGCCCTTAACTATAGGAGTCCCACAGGGTTCTATCTTAGGACCACTACTATTCACACTCTTCACAAATGACCTCCATACCTCCACACAGCATGCATCTATAATTCAGTATGCAGATGGCACTACCTTAATCTGTGCTGCACAAAACATTCCCACACTCCTGCAAACAACTTAACTAGCATTTTCTGACGTTGAAAACTACCTTACCAAAGCCCAACTTATCCTCAATCCAAAGAAAACTCAGCTTATGATTATAACCAGTTCAAACAAAAACACTAACAGTCAATTCACTATCTACTCCACAAATGCTACGCCAATTGCTCCAGTGGCACAGGCTAAGCTATTGGGAATAACCATAGACTCCCACCTAAAATTTACAATAAAGTAAGCCAACTACATGCACTACTAGATACTCACTCTTTTGATATACTATGCATAACTGAAACCTGGCTTAAACCTGTTACAAAAGACAATGAAATACTCCCACCTGGTTATAATATCTTAAGATTAGACCGACCCACCAAAAAGGGTGGTGGGGTAGCAATACTGCATAAATCTCATTTACAAATCAATTCTCTACTAATACAACCACCTCTAGACACCAATGTAGAAATCCTTATCTCTAAGCTCCAGCTCAGTGCTACAAAATCCATTTACATAATATGCACCTACATACCCCCAGGCAATAACATCAGCACCCTAGAAAGTATCCTCTGCTGGCTTTCGACATCCTTCCCTCAAGAAACCATTGTACTCGGTGACTTTAATATAGACTGGAACACCTGTGCCACTCTTAAACCTACAGCCCATATAAACCTCTATGGCTTCTCCCAAACTATTACCACCCCCACCAGAATCCATAAACCCAGCAGCAACGAAAGTATACTAGATTGGATCCTCATCAACAAACACCCCCTCTCTTTCAAAGTTGGCATCCTTCCCGACGATATTAGCAACCACTCACTTACCTATTTATCTAGACAAAAATCCTTTATCCCAAATCAAACTCCCTTTAAAATCACCCGCAACAAAAAAACACTTTGACCCCTTAGCCTTTCAATCTGAAGTTCAATCCTGTGACTGGTCACCTTTAAGGCACCTACCACTTGATGAAGCAGTATCCTATTTCAACTCCAAATTCCTACAAATTCTTGAATTCCATGCCCCTTCATGCACTATAAGAATTAGAAGCAAAGCAGCCCCATGGCTTACTAAAGAAACCAGACAACAAATCCTTCAAAGAAACAAAATCTGGTCCAAATGGAGAAACACTAAAGACCCAATCAATCTGCAGTTATTTAGACAGCTTAGAAATGCCACCAAAAAATCAATAGTTCAGGATAAAAAAAACTATTTCTTGAAATTCCAGAACAAGCACCAAAGTCAACCCAAAACCTTATGGTCAGGCATAAGCAAACTATTACATCCAGGCCACTCCAAAACACCAACCCCATCTGGTCTCTCTCCAAACTCTCCCATCCAGATAGCGGATGCTTTCAATACATTTTTTTCAGAAACTGTCCAATCTCTAGCTAACACCTTACTACCTATTAACTCTACCCCCTCATCCTCCCTAACATCCATACCATATACCTTTCACCTAAAATCTATTCCTACCTTTCACCTAAAACCTATTCCTACAACCTACATCTATACTCTACTTCACAAACTTAAACCTTGTACTTCCTCAGCTGATCTCCTACCACCTGAATTCCTTCAAACTGCTGCAAAAGTTCTTGCCTATCCCATTTCTATCCTAATCAATAGAACCATAACCGAAAGCTACATCCCTTCACTCTGGAAAATCTCTCACATAATCCCACTTCACAAGGGTGGTAACTCAACTGAACTCTCCAACTATAGACCTATAGCCCTACTATCACCACTTGCCAGAATCATGGAAAAATGCATACATCAACAATTTCTTGACCACATCCTCCAAAATAATCTACTAGCTGACTGTCAACATGGTTTTAGACCATCCCATAGTACCACCACTGCCCTCCTATCCTTTACGGACTGTATAAATAAACTGTAACAATAACATGCTCTCCTCTGCACTATTTATTGACCTATCTAAAGCTTTTGATATGGTTAACCATCAAATACTTCTCAACACACTAAATTCATTCTCACTTGACACACAAGCACTACAATGGTTCAAGTCCTACTTGGACAATAGACAGCAGTCTGTCCTGTGGGACAACAACCTATCTAAACATCTCCCTATTACCCTTGGTGTCCCTCAAGGATCTATCCTGGGACCACTACTTTTCTCCATATTCATTAACGACCTTTCCACTATATTACCTCTACCTACCTGCATACAATATGCAGATGACTCCACTTTGATTTGTAAAGCTTCCACCTCATCTGAACTGCACTCCATCACCCAAACTGTATTTAACCAAGTAGAAAACTGGTTCCAACAATGTTGTCTACTCCTAAACGCCAAAAATACCAAACTACTACTCTTCACTCCTACTATAAAATCCACCCCAATTCATTTCTCTATTACATCCATCGATGGCACAATCATAGCTCCTGACCCAACTACCAAACTCTTAGGTGTAATAATTGATAATAACCTCAACTTTGATTCACATATTAATGCTACAATTAAAACTGTAAACAGAAAACTTGGATCCTTGTATAGGATATAACCCTTTCTCACCTCAGATGCTAGAGCTACTATTGCCCAGAGCCATCTGACCTCCACCCTCCTCTATGCCTCACCTATTTTTACTAATCTTTCCAAAAGCAACCTAAACAAATTGATCACTTCTTATAACAATATTGCCAGGTTTGCTACAGGTTCCCCATTTAGAACTCATCACTGTCTAAATCTCAAACTTCTAGGTTGGCTAGAACTTAATAACCAAATTGAATTTCAACAGCTCTCCATTACCCATAATATTCTATACCCGCCTAATAAAACTCCTATTCTCAAAAACCTCATCTCCCCCTACACAAACCTATCTACCCTTCGATCTGCAAATAAACTACTGGTAACCATTCAGAAATCGCACAATAAGGCAGGTAACTCTCTTTTCTCAAACTCAGTGGGGAAGATTTGGAACAAGCTTCCCAGTAAACTGACATCTCTATCATCATTACCACTCTTTAAAAAACAACTAAAATTTCAACTAAAATTACAATGGCTATGTCCATGTACTAACCCAGACTAACCCCCAGTATTACCTTTTTCCACATCTCCCATCCACTCCCCCACCTTGCTGAATTTAGTAAATTAATCCTCTCACTCCCCTCTTTGTGAATTATCTAAGACTTTTCTCATGGTAAACATTACTGTATTTTTGCCTTGCTAAACATTTGTACTCATCCACAGTAGAATTAAGTTACGGTATAAATCAACTTGTTGATGGATATTTTCAAGTTTATGTATTTTGGATTGTTTTTTTTTTGTTGTTTTGTACTTTTTGTTTGTCTCGTATTTATGTAGATTATAGTGGAGCTTATCTCCCTGGGCCTCTACTGAAAATGGACTTGTATCCAGATGGACTAGCCCGGTCAACAAATGTAAAATAAAAAATAAATAAAAATTTGATAGTCATCTCAACTTAACTATTAAAAAAGTACATGCCAAACTAGGGTCACTCTACCATATCAAACCATTTCTTACCAACAACACAAGATCAGCCATTGCTCACTCCCAACTTCTATCCACCCTACTCTATGCATCTCCCATTCTGAGTAATCTCAACAAAACTGAACTAAGCAAAATGGAAGCCTGCTATAACAGAATTGCCTGCTTTGCTGCAAATTGCTCATATAGAACTCATCACTGTACTGCTTTGAGACAGCTCCACTGGCTTGAACTGCCCAACCTCCTAACCTACAATCAGCTCTGCCTCTATCACTCTATATATTACCTCCCCAATAAGTGTCTTGCCCTCAAAAACCTAGTACAACATCACTCAGCCAAAAGGCTTCTTAGATCATCAAGCAAATTACTACTAGAAGTCACCAACAGCTGCAATAGCTTTGGAGATGCACTATATAGTAGTTCAATGGCTAAAAAATGGAACTCTGTCCCTACTAGCATTTAAAACACATCATCCAAAGCCTCCTTTAAAGACCTCATCAGGCAACATCTCAAGCAAAGTTGGCAGTGCCATGATTGCTCTCCAGGCTAGTGAAAGCGTTTAACATATACATACTAAATCTAGAGCACTTGATAATAGTTTTCAATCTTACTCACAAACACTGGCTAATCTACAATGTATGTACTGTACCTGTGTACTATGTATGTATTCTACCTATGTTCCAAATTTCAGCTGTATACCACACATCTATTAATTACCTTTATTTTTAAAATTAATATTTTTTTGTTTGTTCTCTCCACTGTAACTGTTTATGTGCCACATACCACTGTAAAAACATGTCTCTTGTAATTGGTGTGTATACTGATCATGTCTAAATAACTAAATGTATCTGTAATTTTTCTTTGTGGTGCTTTTCTCCCCTAGCCTCTGCTGAAAAAGGGCCTTTTCGGCTCAGTCAGACTCCCCCGGTTAACAAATGTAAAATAAATAAATTGTACAGCTGGGACTGTTTCACATTTTAAGCTGTAGTGCATTCTCAGAGTTGATATATATATATAAAATTAGTGGGGCTGTGGAGGGCTGCAGTCTCCTGCAAAACATATGTTTTGATATTTTCATTGTTAATATTACTGCACTTCAGTGCTGTGCTGTTTCAGTGTTTTAGGCTAGATGCTGTGAAGGTCAACAATCTGGCTTGTTGACATTCTAACAGATCCAACTGTAGACATCCTAAGCCTTCAAACTGATTGGCCTACCTCTTTAAAATGGTATTCATATCCTCCACTACAGATTGTGAACTTTCCGGTTATGATTTAGTAGGTTGAAAGAAATATTAATTGAAATCATATTTTAGCCAATTTGTTTGCACAGTGGATTGTTATATCACGTTATCGAAAGATGAAAACAACAAACGCTATTTCATCTGCACCAAAATATGTAAACATGAAAATATCGAACATTCAGAACAGCAAATTTTTTCCCATGGAAAAAATTTGCTGCTTCGAAACACATACACACAACACAAGCACATCAAACAAACAGCAACCACACACATACACTTAAATTCCTACATCTAACGTTACACTAAACTAAACATACACTACTATCTACCCACTTACCTTAACCCAATCCCTAACCCTAACTCACTTAAACCACCCCTAACCCTAAAGTCTGTCACTGTTGCACAAACGCCTAACCTGCGTCCTAACTCTAACTACTTAACCCACCATTAACCCTAACGTACAAACAATCGCACACTTACCTGAACCCAACCCGTACCTTTCCACCACAGCGCTAAGAATAGCAAAGCCACTGAAATGGCCAACCGAATTCTTTCCCGAGGAAATAATTTGCTGTTCTGCAGCTTCGCTATTCTTAGCGTTCGCTGAATAGTGTTTGATATCAGAATATTCTAAGTTTTAATACTTCAATGTTCTGATATAGACCTGTTATACCTGCTAGCAAATAAAATCATAATTTTGGGTACTTTTCATAGAATATTCACTTTAGATTCAGCATTGATCTGTTTTTTGTATGGTATTAGTTTTAGAATCACTCAGAAATTCTTGTTGAATGCATATTTGCACTGTTTTTTTTTTTTAATTTCTCCAAATGTTTTGGGTTTCTACTACAATGACAGGAATGGACTCCATTCCTAAGACAAAGTAAAAGTTCATGAAGTTAGTATTGTTTCAGTCTTTGATGTTAGCCAGAATTGCTTTTCGCAGCAGCCACAATGTGCCCAGTAATGACTCCTTCTGCAATTCATATGGAGTTACATGTACTGGTAATGTATTTAAGTATGATTGTAAATTCTTTTTTATAAGACCCATTGCTCCTACTACTACTTGAACTGCCTGGGTATCCTTCTTCCACAGTGTCCTCATTTTTGCCTACATATCCTGGTATTCTATGACTTTATGTCTCTCTGTACATAAAACACCATAGTCAAAGGTTGTAGCAGTTTCGATAAGCAATGCTACTTTTATTTTCTTTTCATGGACTAATGTATCTGTTTTTCACACATCTGTTTTTTGAACTGTTGGTAATGGATGATCGCATGTGATAAAAACTGCTTTGATGCTTTGTGGATTATGTTTCCACTGTTTTTCAGCTACCTCATTATTATGATGTTTGCACAATCCCCACTGCAACAGTCTTGCCATATCATTATGCCTTTCAGTATACAGTCCTTCTGCAACTAGTATATCATAACCAGCAACAAGATGTGCAACTGTTTCTAATTCTGTTTTACAAAACGTACATTTGTCTGTTTCTCCCACATGTTCAATAGACTTTGTAAACTAAAGTGTACATAGTCCACTATCTTGGGTCACCAATATTAATCTTTCATCTTTTGGTTTAAATTCACCTTTCCTTAGCCATTCTTGCATTCTGTCTTGATCAACATGAGGTTGTTTTAAGAGTTTTCTATACTTTCAACTATATTTATGCATTTTCCACATTTCTTGCCTTTTCATCTGATCCTTCATCTTATATTCTTTCTTTTGTTTTTTGACACATTCAGTTGCTGCCTGATTTTTATCTACCTCTGGTTTGATTTCCATTCCAGCTTGATGCCAATATACTTCTACTAAGTTAAGCATGAAAGTCATCTTAGACTTATTCTCCTCATGTTTCAAAACTTTCACTATGTTTGAGTTTTGTGAGGTCAGCAGATATGTATGCAATCCCACTATTGCAGATCTATACATGTAATCAATTTCTAGGAGGCCCATACCTCCTTCAGAATGGGGAATATATAATCTTGGTACTCCCTGATTTTTATAAATCATTTGATGAGCATGATGCATCTTTCTTGTTTTCCTCTCTAACCTATCCAACACTTTTTGTGGCAAGTCAGTCACTCCAAAACTGTAAGTTAGGGCAGGAAGGGCAAATTGGTTTACAGCTTGGACTTTGTTCATAGTGTGGTACTAGGCTATTGGCCAGGAGGCCCTTATAAGCCTAGCCAAGAATTTTGCTCATGTTTCCTCAAAGTCATCACCTGTTTCTCCTGTCCAGCAGGGACACAGGTGGGATCCCAGGAGTGTATTTTCTGTTTCCCATCCAGTCGTCCAGGTTCCTGTTAAAGAGGGCTAGAGAGTTACTCTGCATGATATGGAGCTGGAGTCTATTCCACAGATGGGAGAGTCTTTGGGACACAACTCTACCTCACCAACAAGTTCTATTAATTTCACAGTCCAGGGTGAGGCCTTGTATGTGGGTTCTACAAATTGAGTGTAACTTATGGACATGCAGGAGCTCCATCAAGTTCCTAGATGTCTATGCCACTTTCAGTATTAATTTAAGTCTTCTAAAATTCTCCTAACTTTTATTCACACTTGTTCATGTTTTATGGTTGATTCTTCTTCGATTCCCAAATATTTATGCACTACTTGTTGCTCAAGTTCTTTTATATCACATTCCTGTCCAAACTGATGTTTTCTTGATGCTGCAGCTTTTCTGTTTTAAAGGATGCTTTTGCACATTTATCAAGACCAAATGTCATTCTTATATCATCTGAAAAGTTTTGACTACTTGCAGTTGTGCTTTCAGCTCCTCATCTGATGAACTATACAATTTTATATCATCTACAAAAAGAAGATTGGCAGTCTTTAACATTTTGCTGTTTTCTGGGAGCCAAATTGTAGCCATGACCTAATCTGTTAAGTAGACAACTCAATAGGTTAAGGGTAAGGCAAAAGAGCAGCGGTGTCAGACAGATCACCCTGAAATATTCCCCTTTGAATTTTTATCCTTGGAATAATAATTTGTCCTTTATTATGGCTTAACTGCAAAGTGGTTTGCCACTGTTTCATAGTCAGTGTAATGTAATCAATCAGTGTCAATCAGGATTTAACTTGTATATTTTAAGGACTTTTTATCCATGAATGTGAGATACTGTCAAATACCTTTTTTTGTAGTCCATCCATGCCATTCTTAGATTCTTCCCCTTTTTTGCAGTTCTCAATTATGACTTTATTTAACAAGAAATGATCATTTGTTCAATATGGCTTTCTTTTATTACCCTTTTTTTCTATTGCCATGAATGAGTTTTATTCTAAATGACTATAAACTCTGTTGGCATCCATTCCAGTGTATAGTTTATATGTCATTGGAAGGCAAGTTATTAGTCTATAGTTTTTAGGATAGCTTGCAGTTTCACTCTTAAGTAGTATTGTTTTTCCTGTTGTTAAACAGGCTGTTTGGGGTGTGGTTATAAATAGTTCTTACTTGTGGCTAAATCATCTTGTAAAATGTTAATACTTTAAACCAAAAGTTAGATACTGCATCTGTAGTTGGGGTTTTCCAATTAGGTGATTTTCTTAATTTGTTTCAATCTCTCTGGCCATTACTTTATCCCATTTCATATCCTGCACATTTGAACTTCTTATTCTTTCTTTTGCTTCTTCTATCCATTTAGCATCTTTGTTATGTTCCACAGGATCTTCATAGATACTTCTCCAAAATGTATCTCTTTCTTCTTTTATTGGTGGTGTTTCAAGTACTTTTGCCTTGTTTCCTAATTCTCTATAAAACTTATTTTGGTTATCAATAAACTGCTTATTTTGTACTTTTCCTTTATATTTATCTTTGTATCTTCTATGATTTTCTGCCTGTGCTGATATTTTTAGTTTATTATTTGTGATAGTGCATGATAGATCCTGATCTGTTCTGATACTGCTCATTGATTTTATTACATCTTTCCGAGTATTTTTGTTGATATGTTCCCTCTTTTACACTCTTCTAACAGTGACACTTCTTGTCTTTTGCTGCTTTATCTGTTTGCTACTTCCATAAGGACATTCGATTTTTCCCATTCCTTTCCCTCACTACCCCGTGTTTCTGTGGTAAGACTATATATGTTATTAATTTAGCTGCACAGTAATGTATCATATTTACTTCAGTTATATCACATGAATCTCTATGAACAGTCCTAATTACTGTGTTCATTTGTTTTACCAAACATCTAACTTTTGAGGTTTTATTGACTTTCTGTAGTCTATTTCTTTCATTGATCCTAATGTCTGTCTAATTCTACTAAATCAAGCAACTCTTCCCTTAGATCATTTTCTTCCAAACTGAGGGCATATTCTTTGTTCTCCATTTCCTGTGGGCATTCTATAGAAAGTTCCAGAACATCTTCCCGTGCCACATTCTCTTCAATTTCATCCTGTGTCATCCATTGCTCTCTCATATCGGAGCTCACTGGCGCTCTTGCTGTGCAACTTCAACTGAACATTTGTACTGGTTTGCTATGAAAGGCTCCAAAGCAGGCATGGTTTGTGGTATTGGGCTGCAGGAATGCAGCCCCCCCAGCTGTACAAAGGAAAATAAATGAATAAAAGACAAAAAAAAAAAAGAGAGAAAAAATAAATAAAAACAAATGCGAGTCCTCGAAACTCGCGCGTGCGCACTCGCGGCATTTCCATGCATTAACCATGTCCAGAACTCATGCACGCACACTCACAGCAATTTCATGAATCCAGACTGCTACTGTACCAGTCCGGAGCATGCACACAGATTCGGACTGCTGGTAAGACAGTCCGGACTCAGAAGACAGCCTGCAACAGCAAAGATCCCAGAAGTCCATACAGTTACAACTATATAGACTGGAAGGGGATCGGACTGCAATGTCTGCAGGCTGGAGCCTGCTCTCATGAGAAGGACAGGGCTTACAGGACTTTGGGTCTCTCGCAGAGCTGTCAAGTTTGAAACTGGAACTTTGGCCTGAAAGCAGGTACTACTTGTTTATATTAAAAGAAGTGTGTGCATGTGTGTGTGTGTGTGTGTGTGTGTGTGTGTGTGTGTGTGTGTGTGTGTGTGTGTGTGTGTGTGTGTGTGTGTGTGTGTGTGTGTGTGTGTGTGTGTGTGTGTGTGTGTGTGTGTGTGTGTGTGTGTGTGTGTGTGTGTGTGTGTGTGTGTGAGTGTGTGTGCGTGTGTGTGCGTGTGTGTGTGTGTGTGTGTGTGTTGTGCAAACTTGTGTAAAGTTAGGCCTTACAAATTGTGTGGCATTATGACCTTGTTGGTTGTGGTTTCTGTTGTGTACCACAAGCATATTTTCTAAATGTGGCTATTATTTTTCATTCAATTTGAAAGTAAGAGTATTTTGTAGAAAGATGGCTCTGTCACTGATAGGTAACCATTTGGTCTTATTAAACATTAAACAGTGATGCTTACTAGGCTTGGATAGGTGATTAAAACTGAGAAATTTATTTTCAGTAGTTTGTAACAAATCTGTAGTATGTACAGACATTAGGGAGGCAGTAAGCAATGCATACTATAGTCTGGATGCTAGAAACACTAATTACAATAGCTTTTCTTGCTTCAGTGAGTAGAGTTTAGTCATTTCTAGGATACCCTTAAATGATTTAAGACCATGTCAAAGTATTTCTGTTATCTGTCACAGACTAAAGGAATACTATTTGAGTCTTTAGTGGTTAGTAATGATGAGGCAGTGGTTTTCTTCACTGTACCAAATAAAGTGAGAGTAGACTTAGATCTATGTGCTAGTTGTAAGGTGGAACTTGTGTTTAACCAGACAACTCCAGGTACAGACAAAGACTTTTTGCAACATATTAATTCTGTGGAGTTTTTTTGTTTGCTCTAGTGATAGCTAAACTGCCTGTGTACAAGGTGCAATAAATGTGTGCATCAGATTGCAAGGACATCTGTTAATGAAAAGTGAAAAAAAATGGACCTAAAACTGGGGAGTGCATTGGGTTGTGGTAACAATGTCAATGAGTGGATTAGAACCTAATACTATGAATCCCTTGTTTAGTAGACAGCTATTAAACCATGAAATTACTTATTTAAAAAGCCCAATTAACCAGGTTTTGCATGTGTGTGTGTGTGTGTGTGTGTGTGTGTGTGTGTGTGTGTGTGTGTGTGTGTGTGTGTGTGTGTGTGTTGTGTGTGTGTGTGTGTCCCAATAGCTAGAAAGAAGTCAGGAAATATACCTGGTGGCTAGACTCAAACCCTGTACCTTGGGAGTAGGTAGCAAGAGCTTGAATTCTCTACCCACTACCACTTGTGAAATTTCTGCCTCATTTGTGTTCTGTTCCACATAAAATATGTGTTTTTTCTGGGTTTTGAATTCACTAAATGACAGGCATTTGAATTTCAGACTTCATAGTCTTCAGAAATTACATGGTAACACAAAACCTTTTATTCTAGCAATTTGCTGTTTATAAGATCAATATTTGAAATTTGTCCCTATTTTTGGAGCTGTATTGCCCCATTATTGGCTTTGTCTAGGTTTTCTGTGCTAACAGGTTGAGAGCTATGGTGAGAACTGAATTTACTGAATATGTTTGGGGGCTGTGTTTCCCCATTATTAACTTTGTCTAGGTGTTTAGTGCTAAGACGTTGAGAGCTATGGTGAGAACTGAATTCACTAAATGATAGCCATTTAAGTTTCAGTCTACCTATCTTTCAAGAACAGCTGATTTGACATAGTGGTATGTTGTTCTGATTGTAGTGCATAGGTTCCTGGGTCCAAGACTTGGCAGTGAAATGCATGGCGGCAACACAACATTTTGTTATAGCAACTTTCCAAGATTACACAAGTAATGTTTAAAATGTGTCCCTAGTTTTTGGGTTTTGTCCCCCCCCCCCAATAAATTTTGGCTTTTTCCATATTTTGTGTGCTTCAAAGTTGAAAGATACAGTTGAGTGTTGAGTGCATTTTACAAGGAGCTGAAAGCTTGACGAGAAGTTTGTGCTGCATATGCTATGGCTGCTTGTGTTGTGAATAGCATAACAGATAGTGTACTTGCTTTTGATGCAGAAGACTGTGGGTTCTACTCCCACGGTATATAGATGCATTACTGATACTGTACTATGTTATACTTTTAAAGGGGGTGGATAGTGCAGTCCTGAGAATGTTCTCTTTGTTGGAGATACCTAGTAAAGAGGAACCTGTTATCAGTTTGCCATCCATTCCCTATTGCAATATTACTAGCTTATCATTTTTTTAATGTAGCATAGGCAATTTATTCCTCAAGTGCATCAGACACTTTATTTGTTGATGAAACAATTAAATATAAAGTTGTGTGCTAGCAGCAACCTCTTCATTAGTTATAGATCTCTTTAATGTGGAATTATTTAGATGACTTTTACTTCTGCAGAGATTGTGCATATTTACTGATACTGGTGGATTGTAGAAATTTGAGTAAACTTTTATGATGGAAATGTTCAGAATTGGGCAGTTTTGTCATTATTGGTGCATGCATTTTGTTTCATTGTTTACTGGAAAAATGTTCAAAACAATAAATTTAAGATAGCCTCTAACAACTGTACTGTATTATACAAGGAATATAATTTAAAACAATCAGGAAGGTGTATCAAAGAACACATGTATGTTTCCTGTGCAAGGGGGCTATGATTTGAAAACAGCCCAAGTTAATCTTTATCTGCCATTGGTCAGATGTATTTTATTTGAATGTGGGTTTTGATGCTGTTTCAATGAATGTGAGTTTCAACGGCAGAGAAGTTTTAATGCTAAGTCTATTTTCATTGTGAAACTGCATTGCCTTGTTTAGCAGAGTCTATTAGTGTTTGTGCTGTAAAATGTAAAATAAAACTTTTAAATGAAATCCAAATCATCGTATAAGTAAAGCAGTATGCACATTATAGTGTTTATGGTAAATGGGGCAAAATAGCCAAGTAATGGGACTTTGGAATAGCTACAGGGGGGGAAGCCCCATTCGACCATGATTTTGTGAGAGGGGAAAGGTGGCAAATTCAGTGCCGGCTGAATTATATCTCTCAATTGTCCAGATTTTTGCAGAATGAATAGATTTTTGCTTCTTATTTTTGGTTTGTTTCTCATAACATTTGTGGTTTTCTGGCAAATCATTTAGGAATGAAGTCATTAAATAATGACAGACATTGAGCTTCAGACTTCATACCCTTCAGAAAAATGCATGCTAAAGCAAGACCTGCTATTCTGTCAACTAAGTTTATGCAAGAGCAATTCTTAGCACTGTTTGTATGTTCCCCAATATATTTGGCTTTATCTAGATTTCCTGCGTTAAGATGTTGAGAGGTATGAGCAAATAATTATATCCAGACCTCTCAACTGTTCCCGATTTTGGCTCAAAATGTTGCTCTCCCCCTAATAATCCTTCTGCAAAATGACAAATTTGGAAGAAAATGTGGAGGGTTTACAATTAATAAATAATTGTAATGATCAGAGTTATAGATTACTTTTAATTTCAGAAATGCATGTAGATTTTCTTATTTTGTCAGATGCTCAAGTTAACAGCACTAATATTAAAAAGTGTCCCTTCTATGACAGGTTCCCAGCTGTACTGTGTGGCTATTTTATATTTTTGCATCACATTTTTGGTCTGTTTTTCATAAAATTATGGTTTTCTAGCAAATTAGTAGCAAATCATTAAAAATTGAAGTTAAAAAATAATGACAGACATTTGAGTTTCAGATTTCATACCCTTCGGAAAATTCATACTAATGCAAGACCTACTATTCTTTTATCTTTCTAAGTTTATAAGAGCAATATTTTTAAAAAAATGTCCTTATTTTTGGGCCTTTGTCCCACTTCTATTTATGGCTTTGTCCAGATTTCTTGCCCTGAGTTTGACAGGTATGACAAATGTGTCAGGGCCATCACCGTCATCCAGAGACATTTCAAATTGTGATATACTTGTTGCACCCCACTCTCCCACGTAGTGACTCTGGATGTGTCCAAGCAAGACAAGGAGCAGTTATGCATTGTAAGTGTGCAGAGTATCCTCCCATCCAAGGTAGACACAATATCTACAGTGACTTTTCATCTCTCCTTGATTTTGCAGAATCTTCTGGTTTTCTGTCATATTTCTGCCAAAGTATCTTCATATGGCAACTGATCAGATGCTTCCCAATTCACTGGTTTCTCCTTAATTTGGGGATCAAATGCTCTATCTTGCTGTTGTGTTAACTGAGTTAGATTTTCTACACTAAATCCTTCACTTTGGAGGTAATCCATAACCTTAGTTTCTATTATTTCTCCATTACTAATCCTCTGTTCTACTTTTCCTCTTTTTTTCTTATCTTTTATAGTGTTAAATTTTCCTGTGTCTGGATGCCTTTGCCTGCATTTCTCTTCAAATATCACTGGTGCTGCTCACTTTGTATTGATTTGTTTTACTTTCTCCTTGCATAAATGTTGCAACATATTAAATCTCTGTTTCTTTCCCATGTCTGTATTTCTTCTTCAGATGCCTCCTGCTCCTTCTGTTTCTCCTTTCTTTGGTGACTTGTTTCCTCATGCTGTGATGTAACCTGTATTAGACATTCTGCACTAAATCCTTCACTGTACAAGTATTTCATAACGTCAACTTCTATTTTTTTAACTTCTACTTTACTAATCTTTTCATGTTCCCTCTTTTTGATCTTTTTTTTTATTGTGAATGTTTCCATATCTGAATGCCTTTGCCTGTACTTCTCTTTGAATATCTTTGGGGCTGCCTTTTTTATGTTGATTACTTTAACTTTCTCCTTTGCATAAATATTGCATCATATCAGATCTCTATTTCTTTCCCATGTCCATATTTCTTTCTTATACATTTCAAAACTCTTTATATTTTTTTTTTATATTTTTGCATGTCCTTGCTTCTTTTTTTAAATGACCCAAGGATTTTTGGTCTATATAATGTTTTTTCATAATTCTGTTGTATTAATGCGCATTGATTTTTGTTTCAAGCTTCTGACAGTTTTTCTTGTGGAATTATTTTTCTTTCCACTAATTTCTCTCTTAATCGTTTTGTATATCTTCTGTCTGGAAATTATGGGCTGCTTGCATAATAGTAAAAATACATCATTTCTTTTTTATCCTCAGTGATCCACTCTATCATTTTTATGGCTCTTTTTTGGCTTTAGTTTTTGTAACTTTTGTGGACTGCCACATCTTTCTGCAACGAGGGGGGGGGAGCATTCTCCCCCTGGGCCTGGCCTAGACCATTTTAGAAATGTCTTGAGAATTCTACACTGTCATTTCCTTCCAGTCCTGGTACCAGTGCACCACCAGGATTGGGCACTTCTTTATCCTTGGTCTTGTGCACTTTTATTTTTTTAACCTATTCTAGCCATGATATATGCTATATGAAATACAGTCTATATATCAGTGTTGTCTTTTTGAGATTTTGTGAAAAACAGGGTCCACCTCATGAAGGTAGTCACCAAGACTTTGGGATGAATTCAATTCCAGCAATACTACTCTCCTTTGCTTGTTGACTTATCTCTCCATTCAGACCCCATTCTGTATAACCTCTCATGTGTTCTAACAGAACCATTTTAGAGCATGAATTCATCTTCAGTATTAGCAGATGGCACACTTTGATAGTATACTCTTTGTACTGTTCTGATACCGAAGATTGATTATTTTCATCTGAACTGAATTTATGCATTTCAGACTTTAAATTCTTTTCAAATGCCAAGTGTAATACAAGTATCTCTGCTGAAGTTATTATTTTTTATGACCTTACACTGACCTAGTAGCTTGAGATTATGCTCAGAATGCAACAGTCTGTTGCAGTCTGCACAAGAGTTTAATTTAAATGTAACAGTTTTGCCTATACGCCTCAGTTTTTCAAGCTTACATTCATTTTTGCCCTTTTTGTCACCTTAGACTGGCTCTGCACGACTTACACTACATTCACTAAATGTACTTCTATAGTACCAGAATTCCTTTTGGCCATAGAACGTTATTTTATCTCTAAGTACATTAATGGCTTTTCCCTATATTAAAATCTAAGATTATCAGTATTATGTCTCCTAGATGATCATTTCTGATTCCACAGACAATTTTATTTTTTTGTAACTGAATTAGTAAGTCCTAAGTCAACAATTCACAGTACTAGTCTCTGTGTTTAAGTTCAGTGACGCATCATCCCTTTTTTCCTAAATCATTTAATTTTTTAGTAAAGAACAAATATATTAACTAGGCCAGATTTTCCCCTAGCTTGCAATGTGTCAGGAATTTACATTTTAACACTGCTTTTTTTCTTTATTTCTTTATTCCTTTCGAAATGCAAAGTGCCAATTGCACTTGTTGCTTCCTTACTTGCAGTATTAAAGAACCTAAAAGGTCTTCAGTATCATATCCGAGTTTTCTTGCTGTGATATACAGCTCAAATCATTGAATAAATTCTATCCATTTGTAAGAACAGTTTTCCCCTAGTATGAGAAACATTGCTTGGGGCAAAGTCATTGTCTTCAGCCACAAATTAAAGAAACAATTTGAAAATTCTTTGGTTGTTCAGTGTAGAAATAAAACAAGACAGATACAGCTAGAATGGAGAGTCTTGACTGATGTGTGTGGCAACAGATTTATTAATATGAAAATGCATCAAAAGTGAAAAACAAGACTAATTGTAGAATAAGGCATTAGTAGGTTTGTTTGATTTCAGTACTAGTTTGTTGCTTTTAAAATATAAAGGCCTCCTATTTAGGTCTGTAACACCATGGAAATGCAGAGTGAACAAAAACAAAATGCATCTTTAAGTGTTAACTAAAGTGCATCTGCTTTTAAACATTACATTATGTAGGATCTCAACACCATATGGAAGAATGTGACATCATTTTATCAAGTGCTACTGATGATGCTTTTCTGTGACATCATGGTTATCTAGTTCTAATGCTGATGGTTTTCTTCTCAAGTATTCAAGTGGCAGCTGCACCAGAGACCAAATTGCAAATGTCTACTGGATAATAAAGAAAGCAAAAGAATTCCATGAAACTAGTTACTTTTGCTTTATTGACTACTCTAAAGCCTCTGACTGGTAGAGCATAACAAACTATGGCAAGTTGTTAAAGAAATATGGAAATCATGTTGCTTTATTTGCAGCCTGAATTGCCTGTATGCAGATCAAGAAGCAACAGTGAAAGACAAATGTAGAATAACTGTTTTCAAGACTGGGATAAAAGTACAACAAGATTGTATATTGCCACCATAATTATTCATTTTATATGCTGAGCATGTCATGTGAAATGCTGGATTAGATGAATAAGCTGCTGAAATCAAAACTGCTTGGAGAAATATTAACAACAGAAAATATATATAAATAAGAGCACTCTGATAGCTGAAAAACAAGGATGAGCTGAAGACCATGTAGATGGTGAAAATAAAAAGCCCAGAAGTTTAGTTATTGCTCAATATATATATATATATGTATATATATATATATATATATATATATATATATATATATATATATATATATATATATATATATATATATATATATATATATATATATATATATATATATATATATATATTTTTTTTTTTTTGCAAATAGATGGAGAAGAAGTGGAAGCAGTTACAAATTTTGTTTTCCTGGGCTCAAAGATTCCTAAATATGGTGACTGCGGCTGAAAAATTCAAAGGCACTTCCTTTCTGGAAAGAAATCTATAATAAATCTGAATAAGATTTTAAAGAGCAAAGAATTAAAATAGTCAACAACACACCACTTAGAGTTGACCCAGTAGTCAGGGACTTAGGGACACACACAGATAGTAATCTAGCCTTTGACCATCATGTGTCTAGAGTATTGAGGAAATCATTCTATGTTGCACAAATTATAAACAAAGGTATGGCATCCAAGTCCAAGGAAGTCATTGTTCTACTGTATTTGGCATTCATCAGACCTATCATTGTGTACAGTACCCCATTTGGTATGTACTTAACCAGGCATATCCAACAATTGGAATGTCCACAGACGTTCTTCACTAAAAGAATACAGGGCATAAGTAAAATGTCCTTTGCAGACCACCTCAAGGCCCTATCCCTGTATTCTGTCTTCTGCAAGCTTTTGATGGGAGATCTATGCCTTGCATACAGGGCATTGTCAGATCCCACTCTGATGGACATACTGCATATCCACAAAGCAAACAACACTAGAATTACCCATTCTAAAGACTTAAACCTTACCTGTGATATAAATCATGCCTGCAGTAGAGATAGGTATGTATCCCAAAGACTGCCTCATCTATGGAATAGGCGCCCCATCCATGTGAAGCAGAGTTCCTCCCTAACCCAATTCAAGTGCAACTTGGACAATTGGATGGGAAGCTAGAAATTCATCCCTGGTTTGGCACCTATGTCTCTAATGGACACAGGTAACCTGTAAATAGTCAGTTTTGGAGGCCCATGCTTTCACTTAACAAGGGTATCAAAACTTGTCAGAGATTTGGGATGCATAGCTAGGCTTAAAAAGGCCCTTGTGGTCATTAGCCTAGTAAACACCTATGAACCTATGAACAAAGATCTGTAGAGTCAAATCTATGTTTTTTTCCTGTAATAACATTTAGCTGTCAGATGTCAGTTATGCTAACTAGTAATGGCCATGAGTGAGCATAAGCAAATGAAGTCATAATAATAAAAAAATGATAAGTGATGTAAATTATCATATGGTAATGAATCCTTCTCCTGACTACTTGTGATTCAATGTCATAGCTTTGCTCTTTTCAGCATAATCTGCAGATTCATTATAAAAGGTGGAACTGCATCTTTTCCATCTATTTTTCAATCCACGATAATGCTGTCACTTGCTCTTAGCCTAGCTGTTTCTCAGTGTGAGCAGCTTGTCCTGGCCAATCTAAAACCACTAGTACTCAGTGGCATTCACCCATCAAGAAGGTGAAGATATAGACAGTGGATAACTCACTGAAGTTTTAACAATCAGGAGATACTTGATAGGTTCAAAGTGGACAGGTATAATGTAAAGATCTTAATTAGTATCCATGGCCCCCACAGGAGCACTGGGAGGATGCATGGATTTCTTATTCCTGTGGATACAATGTATGCATAGCCCTCACTATAATTTCCATAGGGACATTCCACAGATGGACTGGGGACACTTAGGGTATATTACAGGCTTCTGCCTTGAGGATGCTGTGGCAGTTCCTGGATGTACTCTTGGCACATGTGGATCATTATATCTATTTATAGGTTCATAGGTTCATAGGTAGGTACTAGGCTATTGGCCCTAGGGCCTATATAAGCCTAGCCAAACAGAACCCTGGCTTTTGCCACCAAAAGAAAATTATTTTCCTGTGCCCCTGTCAAGCAGAGCCACAGAAGTGATCCCCAGGGTGAATTTCCCATCTCCCATCCAATCATCAAGATTTTTCTTGAAGAGTGCTAATGAGCTTTGATTGATATAGATAGGTAGTTTGTTCCAGAGTATGGGAAGTCTCTGGGACAGGAATCTATCCCTCCAGCATGTTCTGTTTATTGTGGTGACAAGGTTTAGGTCCCTAGAGCATGTAGCTCAGAGGGATTGGGATTTCTTTACGTGGAGCATGTCCAACAGCTCTGGGTTTGACATAGCTCTGTATGTTAGGCAGAGATCGCCTCTGAGTAGGCGATATGCGACAGAGTAAAGCTGGAGTATTTTGAGACGGTCTGCATAGGGCATCTGTTTGAGGCTGGTAATCCTCTTTGTGAGCTATTTCTGTGGCCTTTTCAGTTATTGTAGATGTCTTGTGAGGGACATACCAAAAGGGGCGTTGAACTCTATAATGGGTCTAATGAGTGATGAGTAGAGGGGAACAATGACCTCTTTTTTCCTGGATGAGAAACCTTTTGTGATGAGGTGTGCCACTTAGAAGGATTTCCTGACTACTGTGGTGATGGGATTATCAAAGGAGAGACTACTGTCCACCTGTGTCCAGAGGTTTCTTATCACACTTTCAGTGTTAAGTAGACTACCGCCTATGTGGTAGCTCATGGGTACAGGGTTTTTACCAAAAGGGATGACAATGCACTTTTTGGCATTGAGCTTGAGGGCATGGCTTTGACACCAGGCATCTGTCTCAGTGAGGCCCTTTTGTAGGATGTCCACATTATTGGGAGTTTTGATTATGGCTCCTAGTTTGCAGTCATCTGCGAACTTTGTTAACCAAAGACCTTCTGTGTTAGCCTGTACTTCAGAGAAGTAGATACCAAACAGGAGAGGACCTAGGACTAAACCCTGTGGTACTCCACTTGTCACTGGTCTGGAGTTGGATTTAGAGTCAGCTACTTTCACAGTATGGGTTCTGTCAGTGAGCCAGTTGGCAACCTATCTTGTGACATAGGGATTTATACCTAGTTTAGTGAGTTTGTCTATAATTCCAGAGTGGGGGATGGTGTTGAAAGCCTTGCCGAGATCTAGATAGGATGTGTGAGCTACCTTACCCTCATCTATGGCTTTGGTGACCGCTTCAGAGAAGTCTATCAGGTTTAGGAGCCATGATCTGCCTTTTACAAACCCGAACTGGGTAGGGTCCAGCATTTGGAGATTACCAATGTCATTGTTTATACGCTCCATAGCCTTCCAGATCAGGCTCATCAGGCTAATGGGGCGGTAGTTCCCAGGGTCCGTAGTGGCTCCCCCTTTGTGGAGTGGGATAACCATTGCTGTGCACCATTCAGTGGGCACAAAGCCTGAGGTGAGGCTATGATTGAACATGGTACTTAGGTGGGGTGCCAGTTCGTTCTGTAGTTCATGTAGAACGCAGCCTGGGATGTTGTCAGGTCCCATGGATGCTGTGTTCTTGGCTTTGGAGAGTGTGTTTTTTACCTGTGCAGCCGTTATTGCAGGTACTTTGCATTTTTCTGGTATAGAGATGGGCCCTTTAGGGGATGAGAGAGGGGTAAAGTTAGCACTGAACCTATCTGCCAGGATGTTGGCAATATCAGTTGGTTCTGTATATTTAGTGCCATTGTGCTGTAACTCAGAGCAGATCTGAGTGTTGCCATTGAGATTCTTGACATACCTATAGAATGCTATGTGGCTGTATTTAGAATCAGTGGCAATTTTGTTTTTGTAACTAGGTTTGGAGGATTTTATGAGGGATCTCAGCTTTTTACTGATGCTGACCACAGTGTTCCTCCAATCATGGGATTTTACTCTTTTTTGCAACAGTTTCTTTCTTCTGTTGTAGAGTTTGTTTATAGCAGGGGACCACCAGATTGGCTTCCTTTTTTTGGAGGATAGCATCTTAGTTCTGTTAGGAATTCCATGAACCATGCACTCGTGTAAGTGCTTATAAAGTGCAATTGTATAGGATTCAGCAGTCGTATCTATATTGTTTGTCAGCATGGGTGTCGTGAAGTTTGCCACTTCTGTCTTAAGAAGCGTGAAGTTGGCCTTGGAGAAATTATTTACAGTGGTTTCCCTAATGGGGGGGGGGGGGGGGGGGGATGTGAATGTCTAGGATGATTTGCTTGTGGTCGGATCTGACCAACGAGGAATTGACCTCTGGTGTGGAACACCTCTTGCCCATGTTGGTAATGACCAGGTCTAGGATATTGCTGCCCCTGGTAGGTGTGTGGATAAGTTGATCCAAGGCATTGGAATTTATGAATTCCTGGTCTCACATCAGGGTCAGACACATACTAGACATATATTTTATGGGTTGGCACATTCTTCTGAGGTACTTGACACAACAGATTGCACCCATGATGCAATTAGGGCCCATCTTGTCTATGTGGGAGCAGACTGCAATATGAAGGGCTGTCATTCATTCAGTTGCCAAGGTAGTGTGTTATGCATGGGGGTGCATTACCAACTTCTCTGCACAGCATCCTGACAGTACACACAATTTCCATATCAGGCTCACTAGGTCATGCTGTTGCCTTTTCCTGCTTGATAGGATGTCCAGCAGTCATTTTGTTAGTAAGTAGAACAATATGTTTTCTTTTCATTTGAGTGGTTATTCGTGGTAAAATGGATTGCAGAGTACTAAAGAACTTTTCCTTTGTTTTGCCTCCCCCCTTTTGTTTCTCTTGTTTTTTTTTCAGGTGATGCTGTTTATCCACTGGAGCCATGGATGGCCAGTGAGAAATCCAAGTGGAATTGCAGAAGACAGCTACAGTAGAGCCCTGTTCCAGACCCATATTGTCATTAAGAAGGTCTTTGGCCACTTGAAGAGTAATTTTAGCTACTTTTCACATAATATACAATTATAGAGAAGACTCCCTAAACTATGACCCAACTTGACCATGCAAGATATTTACTGCATGTTGCATTCTGCACAACATGAAAATGCACCAGTCTGATGGTGAAGTGACCCATACTGTCACTGCATCTCCCAGTTCCAGTCCTACTATGACTAATGGTGACCAGCTGGCTGCAGTAGTAAGGGGCTGCATGTAACACGCTTATGCATGGCATATGACTGTGCAGCTAAAGAGGTGGCATTCAGTCTAGAACTATTGACCATGACACTGAGGTTAGTAGAATAGGTACTCATATTATTGTAGGTAAAAGTGATGCTTGAGTACTCAGTGACTCCTGTTCACTGATGTTTTAAAGCATCATAAAACGAATAATCATATTTTTAACTGTTTTGCACAATAAATTCTGCTAAGGTACATACACTGAATCTCCTGAAGTTTGACAATTAAGAAAAAGTGATACTTCAATCTTTAACATGTGTTCATACCTTGCATTTGAATGAAAATGTGCCATACTGGTTTTTCTTTCTATTATGCAATGTTTCTAAATTTGAACTATGTTGTCTGCTTAGGTACTGCATTAATCAAATTATTTCATTAGGTCATAAAAAATAAATTGTGGCCTCAGAGACAAAAAACTTCCCTGGGGATTCAATAAACTCCATGCAGTCTTAGCATGAAGCCCACATGGAGGTGATGTGTTAACTCGATGAGCAGCAGTCTTAATTGTATAAGCATGCCACGCAGGTTAAGAGGTTAAGTCACCAACAACAGTGTTCCTGGTCAAGAAACCATGTAAAACAGCATGAACACCTGCTGAAATGTTTTCCTATGGGAAGACTAGTTCTGCATGATTGCTGAAATAGCCACAATGACTATCATGGCTTATTATAAAGCAAGGCGTAAAGTTCTAACACATTATAGGAAAGTGTAGTCTGTGTGGAGTACTGTGCAAACCTGCTTTAGGCATATTGAATAAAAGGTTTGGGTGGTGATCAGCAAGGTTACATAGACTGCATTATAGATAATTATTCTGAGAAAGTGCGTGTATTGAAAGGAGCCACACACATGAATTGTAGGAATGAAGATGGGGAAGAGGATAAGTGAAACATGATAAAGTACAGTATATGAGGGCATGTCAATGTACATGCACCACGAAGGCAAGACAGTTGTAGCATGAAGAGTAATCACATATCTGCATAATACAGTGCATATTGCTGCTTACACCTCCTGTGTGGATATAGTCATATCATCACACAGTTATTGTATATTATGTGAAAAACACAAGGTGGCATACAAATGGAGAAGATTTTTTTGTGATATAAGCATCCTGGCATGATCACTGGAGATGACATTTATCAAGGATGTATATGCATTAGGGGTTATATGCATATTGTGAAGATATGGAAAATTATTTGCTTGAATATGAATGCAATGTCAGCATACGTCCCAACCAAGTGGTACACATAGCAACAGGTTCATGGGTTTATGCACGTCCACTGAAAAAATTACAGAGAATGGTTAATAATTGAACGATAAACAGCAAAAGTTTAATGTACGGAAAAAGCTTAACAGCAAAAAATAATTCATCAAATTGCCATAGCTGACCAACATTGTGAACATAACCAACCAAGGTGGGGGTTCTGACCCCCTGCTCCCAATGTGGAGGGCTGCACCCCCCACCCCATAACTGTATATATATATATATATCAACTCCAAGATCTCACTACAGTGGAGAATAGGGCAAATTAAAAAAAAGGTTTCCTTCACATACCGTATGCATTGCAGTACTTCCTGGTTGTTGGCCAACGATGTCTATTTGATGAGTTATTTTTCACTGTTAAGTATGTTCAGTACTTTAAACTATTGCTGCTTAATGTTTGATTACTAGCCATTCACTGTCATTTTTTTTTTTTGATGCAGGAACATAGACTCCAGGTTCATGGACAACAGTAGACAGAAGCATGCACAGTCATAGACAATATCAGAATAATAACACCACTCATCTGTATCACAGACATTAAATATGTGATTGTGAGTTAGTATGCATATGTTCTGCATGACACAGTTGTACAATCATAATGATTTGTCAGTAATCTATTAGGAGAATCAAGCACAGCTTTCTGAAAAAATAACACCCTTTGGAGGTGTTAAGAAGGACACTTGTACACCTGTAGTCTAAATTACAATCAATCCTGGCTAGCTAACAGGTATACATTGCATAAATATTCCACAGTCTACACTTGCATGGATGTAACCCATGCCAACAATGTTTTCAATGAGCCATGTGTTTTATGGGTGCATCCTAGGAGCACATATCACACGTGCATCTTATATAACACCTTCAGAGAATTTCAACACTGTCAACTCCTAATGTTTATGCAGCAAAAAGAATACTTAGATATTGCCAATAAGATGTGTGGGAGCTCACTGTGGCAAAAGTGATGTCCTTGAGTAAATCATCCCTGAAAGGTGTGTTTGTAGGTACACACAAAATGGTGCGATGTGGGCTGCGAACAATGGGACTATAATGCCCTTTGATGTGGATGTCCTGCACATACTTAGGAATTGTGCTGCATAGAAGAGTTTAGTCACCACTGTATGCACAATATAGAGGATGTTACACGTACCATCTACGTCAGTACACATATCACATACCACTTGGTCTGTTTATAGGGGTGTGCTGTCTATATTGTAATTCACATGTGTATTTGCTGTCATAATGGAACTAATCTCCCTTAGATTTTTGTTCATCTACTGTGTCTCCATGGCTCTGGCCACAATCCTTTCTGTGTGTTAATACTGCCTGTGTTATGCCAATACAAATCTTTCAATGATTCAATTCAATTCAATGACTGGTCCACAATGTGCAGTCCTCCACAAAGCTGGTTAGATAAAGGATGTGTAAGTCAGTCTTGATTTCTGAGACTTAAATAATGAACACAAAAGGGTCTTGTACAGAATCCTGAGGAATGGACCTGGTCACCAGAATCTAGATAGAGGTGACTTCAAACACTTTGACATTATCAGTCATGTATGTATTTCATTTGTCTACCCATAAGGTGACATTGGTTTTATGCCCACCTGAGACAGTTTTTCTGTAATACCTTAGTGTGGATTTCTGTCAAATACCTTGGCCATGTCAAGTGATGCAGGATGAGAGTGTTTTCTTCATGCATGACCTTGGTGACCTTCTTGAATACATCAAACAGATATAGCCTTAACAAACCAAACATGCATGTGGTACATGGTACACAGTCAGGAGATTACCTGTGTTCTTTTTGTAAAGTCGTGATAACTCATCAGTCTGCCTCATAGATGAGGAGAGTCAGGAGTATGGGTCTATAACGTCACCCATCAGGTGATGTCCCCCCCCCCTGATCAGACAGATGACTGCTGCTGTACACAATTCTATGAGAACATAGGCTGTCTGGAGGCTGTGTTGAAGTAAGTATCCAACTGTGTCTGCTATGTCAAGTTTTAAGTCACTCTATAGGCAACCTGGGATGTTGTCCAGGCCCATTGATTATGTGCTATTAGCCATAGGGAACACACAGATGAGCTGCTCTCCTGAGGAGAAAAACTGAGTAATATTTGCATGTATAATTTAGCTGATGGCCATTAGCAACAGGGGTGAGAAGTGTGAGACAAACTGTCACTTAGCAGAGTGTCTATTTTCTCCAGTTGAGTATGGCTGGTGCCATACACAGACAACTCTGTGCTTAGTTGTGTATCCTCCTAACACAGTTATTGAAATACATGAATTGTGAAAACAACTCCAAAGACAGTCTTATTCATGCATTACATGCCACACATTGGTACTACTCACCCATACAAGTGTATTAATGTCACGTAATTGCAGTAATTGCACAACATATTATTATATGTGTTTCATGGGAAAGCTAGATTTGAATGGCCTGATGCCATTTAGAACACATTACAAATTAGTTGTTTGTGGCTCTTGCAAAACATTTCCTGACACAAATGCTACTAGTCACACAATAATGCTGTGAATACATCAATAATCCTTGAGAATAGCAACACAACTGCATGCACAATGCATTCCATAAGGTTGCAATTTAATCAGAACATGTGATATTTCTGTTTATATAACAGCATTATGACATGTATATGAAACAACACATTTGTGCCCATGTAATCAGCATGGATTTATACTGATGTCTGTCACAGAGCATTTAATTATGTTAGCTAGACACATGTACACCTGTGCCATACTGCAAGTGTCTCTCTTTTTGTGATGGTGGAATGACAACTGTGTAGAATGTTGATCTGTTCCACTACAACACGTCTTAATAAGCCAACAATATACATAAAAGATTATCATACCATGTCAACAGTTCTAAGGAGGCATATTAATTAGCCGCATATCAACTGCCGCTTTGGCGATGTTTTTGTGCTTGTTACTACTCAGCCAAGCTCCTCGTGGTCCTGCAGAGTGGTGCTAGCAGCAGAGAGGCTAAAAGAGTGACTGCTAACCTGATAGAAGTGTTGTTTCCTGTTACTACCTGGGCGACTGTCCGATCTAGCTAAACTGCAAATATTTCTGCTTCTTGAACTGTTTTAAACTGTCTAAAGTGTTTCTGCACCTGCACTTTTAAAGTTTGTCCTGTTTGTTGCATTTACTTGTTGAGGCTACACACTCAAGTGCGCTAGCCTGTGTTACATATTTATTGCAATTTCCTGCTGTTTGTTGCAAAAAAGAAAAAAAAAAAGTTATCCTTGTTTCCCATCTTTCCTGACCTAGAGTAGTCCAAATACAGGCTTTGCTGTATTCTGGACTTTTGGAAAGTTCCTGTGTTGCCATTTCCTTTCTTGGATAGAGGGAGGCTTCTTTGTTCACCAGTGGCAGTGGGGAACTTGGATCAGCCTATCTGTCCCTGGAGGAGTGTTCCCAGCGCAGGAATCTGGTAGTCTGTTGACTGTTTTGGGCCAATTTATAGCTCTTTCAAGTCCGCCTGTATAAAACCCGCTGTAGCGCGGCTTTGCGTGATTTTGTGCATAGCGCGGCATCGAGCAGCACCACTTATTTGGGTTTGAGCCTTGGAACTGATCTAGTTCTCATAATAAACACCCTATTCCTATGCTAAAGCCTAGCACTTGCTCACTAAAGCAATTATATAAGTCAGCACTAAAAAATTAAAAGCACTACACCCTCACAAACTCCCCTTGAGTAACTTGTTCCCCATTGGCCCTTGTTTTCAATTATAAAGGAATTCCCAATACTATTCTAGCATGTCCAAAGGTCAGTTGTCAATCTCCTCTCCGGTCCAGCTGGTGAACCTGGGAATCTTGAGGCAATGTTACAACTGCCTAATGTACACAGACAACCCTCTCCTCCTCCCAACAAATTCCAACACATGTGATAGATGCAACCATATAGCCAAACTGGAGGCTAAGCTCTCTCAACTCAGTACTGTCGTAACCAGTCAGGAGGAGAAGGAAACCACACTCACTACAATTCCAGTCTCACATAGACCTACTACGACAGCAAGCCAAACACATAAACACACAAAAACATACTTGGAGGCTCTAAATAAAAATCTGCCTAAGCAGCAGAGACCTCCAAAGCAGACACCCAAGCAACCGCTACCCCAAAACAAAACACATGCAACACATAGCTCACAAAGCCAGGGTGCTGAACAGTCACAGCCCTTAAGGCTAAACAACACACCTGATACACTTGTAATATGTGACTCTATCATCAGGCACACTGACATCCCGCTCACCAGGCTGAACAAGGAGAAGGTCACGGTGAGCTGCCTGTCGGGCGCTAGGATCCGCCACATAACACAAGTACTCAGGTCACTCCAAGGCAAGTACAAATATGACTCAGTCATTGTCCATGCTGGTGTGAATGACCT
This sequence comes from Protopterus annectens, assembly GCF_019279795.1. Taxonomy (NCBI): domain Eukaryota; kingdom Metazoa; phylum Chordata; order Ceratodontiformes; family Protopteridae; genus Protopterus; species Protopterus annectens. The sequence goes on along the minus strand of NC_056732.1, from coordinate 857,656,328 downwards.
GAGACGTACCTCCCTGGATTACATGAAAAGAGACATAGAGGAGCTCTCTGAGCATGCAGCCCAGGCCGGTATGACCCTGACCTTGAGTAGCATCTTACCCTCACCAAGAATGATGCCACAGTATGAAGACAAGATTATTAATTTCAACAATTGGCTTAAGTATTGGTGTCATTCAAAGGGGATCCAATGCCTTTCAGCCTGGGATGACATGCTCAACAAGCCACGATGCTTCACTAGGGACAGCTTGCACCTGTCACCCCTGGGCTTTCAGATATTGGCAAAGGCTCTTGCTACCCCCATAGTGCCTTTTTTAGGCAATGTTCAAAAGACAAACCCCACCTCCATAGGTATCACAAGGGATAAGAAACTAAGAGTAATGCTACTCAACGCCAGAAGTCTAAACCTCAAGATGCACGCACTCAAAACTCTCCTCAGCATGGAGAACATCGATATCTGTGCAGTAACAGAAACCTGTTCAAGGCTCTTGAGAGCACCCCAGCACTACCAGGTTACACCTCATACCATGCTTTTTGGCCCTAAAACTTGGACCGAACCACAAAAGGAGGGGGAGTATCAATATTCGTCAAAGATACCCACACCTCCAGGTTGGTGGCACAGCACGAAGCATCAGAGACTATCCATGTGCAACTAACAGTGGGTAAAACTGCCTTCCAGTTTATAGTCTGCTACAGACCACCCTCCCAAACCCAGGAACCCCACTCAGCCTTCCTGAGAACACTGGAAAATATGAAGATCTCTCCAAATACCATTATATTGGGTGACTTCAACTACCCAACCATAGACTGGGAGCATTACTCTAGCTCCAACACCCTAGCCCAAAGGTTCCTAGAATTTATAAACTCAAATGCTATGGAACAACTCGTTACCACTCCCACAAGAGGGGAAAACATACTGGACCTGATCATCACCAACATGGGGACTCTATGCTCCAGACCAGAAGTGTATCCCTCACTGGTAAGGTCAGACCATAAACCAATCTCACTGGATATTCACATCCCGACCCCACCCCATGCCCAGAAAACCACAGTGAAAAACTTCTCTAAAGCAAATTTCACACTCCTCAAAACCGAGGTGGAATCCTTCAAAGCCCCCGGGCCTGTGGATAATACGGCACAGACCACAAAATCCTTTATAAACGCATTCTATGAACACCTTCAGGAATGCATGGATCATGCAATCCCAAATAAAACCAAGACCCAATCCTCCAAAGGCAGACATCCTGTCTGGTGGACCCCAGCCATAAACAAACTATACAATAGAAGGAGGAAGCTACTACATGGCAGAGCAAAATCCCAAAAAGGGAAGGCATCTCTGATCAGTATTAGCAAAAAACTATGGGCACTCATAAAATCGTCTAAGGCCAGCTTCGAGAGAAAAATTGCAAAGGACACTAAGGATAATCACAAGGCTTTCTTTAGTTATGTTAGGAACCTGGGTGGGAATTCCCAGATATACTCAGAATTAGTCCAAAATGACAAAAAATACACCGAACCCACAGACATTGCCAACATCCTAGCTGACAAGTTCAGCGCAAACTTCTCCCCCACCTCCCCACCAAAAGGGCTAATATCTATCCCAGCAAAGTGCTACCCCCCTGACATCTCAGATGCTCAGGTAAGAGCTGCCCTCTCCAAAGCAAGAAACACAGCATCAATGGGACCAGACAGTGTACCGGGCTGCGTCCTACATGATCTCCAAGAAGAGCTAAACCCAAACCTAAAACTACTGTTCAATCTCAGCCTTACTACAGGATATGTACCCAAAAAGTGGCATACAGCAACAGTGGTCCCTCTCCACAAAGGTGGTGCCTCAACGGATCCTGGAAACTATCGCCCCATAAGTCTCACTAGCTTGGTCTGCAAAGCTATGGAAAGGATCATCATGGACATTATAAATAAAGATATTGGGGACCTACAGACACTGGATCCTACCCAGTTCGGCTTTGTTAAGGCCAGATCATGCCTCTTAAACCTGGTCGATTTCTTTGAAACAGTCACCAAGGCCATTGACAAGGGGGAGGTGGTTCACACAGCCTACCTGAACCTCGCAAAAGCCTTCAATACAATACCCCACTTGGGCATTATAGATAAGCTCACCAGCTTAAATATAAACCCCTATGTCACTAGATGGGTTGCAAACTGGCTCAAGGACAGAACCCACATGGTTATAATAGCTGGAGCCATGTCAGACTCCAAACCAGTTACAAGTGGCGTCCCATAAGGCTCAGTCTTGGGACCTATCTTGTTCGGTATATATTTCTCAGAGGTACAGGCCAACATGGAAGGACTGTGGCTGACCAAGTTCGCAGATGACTGCAAACTGGGCACCATAATAGACTCTCCAGCTGACACAAGCATCCTCCAAAAGTGCTTCATAGAAACAGACAACTGGTGCCAGAGCCATGGCCTCAAGCTAAACGCCAAAAAGCGTATAGTCATCCCCTTTGGCAAAAACAAAGTGCCCACAAATTACCACATAGGTGGTAATCCATTAAGTACAGAAGAAGTAATTAGGGACCTGGGGACCCAAGTTGATAGCAATCTCTCATTTGACAACCACGTGGCCAAAGTGGTTAGAAAAACATTTTATATAGCCCACCTAATCATGAAGGGATTCACATCTAGATCAGGGGAGGTCATTGTGCCTCTTTACTCATCCCTCATCAGGCCCATAATTGAGTACAATGCCCCTTTTGGGATGTACCTTACCAGACACCTGCAGCAACTGGAAAGACCCCAAAAGTACCTCACCAAGAGGATCAAGGGGCTCAAACACATGCTGTATGCTGCCCAGTTAAAGAAACTCCAGCTCTACTCAGTGGCATACCGCCTGCTCAGAGGCGATCTGTGCCTGACATATAAAGCCATGTCCAACCCAGAAATAATGGACATGCTGCACCTCAGAAAATCCAAATCCCATCGAGCTACACGCTCGAGGGACTTAAACCTCAGCACTGAAATAAATAGGACATGCTGGATGCACAGATTCATAACCCAGAGGCTCCCTTCACTCTGGAATAAAATCCCAGACCAGGTTAGGCAGAGTCCCTCATTGACTCTCTTCAAGAGGAATCTTGATGACTGGATGGGAGATCATAGGTTTACCCCGGGTATCACTTCTGTGTCACTGTTAGACAGAGGCACAGTATAATAACCTCGAAAAAGAGCATAGCAAAATTAATTTAAAATGGGTGGCGAAAGACATACACACTCTGGCTAGGCTTATAAATGCCCTAGGGCAGATAGCCTAGTATGAACCTATGAACCTATGAACCTATAATACGAATGTTATAGAAGGAGCATGTAATGTAATGGCAGCAATGGCCATCAATACATTAGCTCACATCACAGATTGTAAGACCCTCTTTTAGGCATACTATACATCCACACCTCAACATAGCATGTGTCAATGACAGCAACACTGACATGTCAAATGTTCATAGGGTCATAGGACATTATTAAGTTAGCTGCCAACATCGCATAAAATCCTAGCCATTATGATACCATTTAAAACAAACTCCCTATATCTATATGATGGAAGATTGTAAGAGCATTGTGCATATGTGTGTATTTGTTGGATTGCATTACATACTGCCGTAGCCCATATGGGACTTGTGCACCACACCATAACAGAATTTGCAATCACACATGCAGTGGTCAGGAGATGACTTGCAGAGGCTAATGGAAGAACTCTGCTTCATGATGTGTGTAAGCATATTTGACATGGGGACATCCTCCACTCCTTTGCAGGAATGTTGTAATGTGACCAGAGTTAAAAAGAGGATGGTGGATGCATGGGGCTACATTAAAGGTTCTTCTAAGTGGTAGTGAAATGAAGAGCAATTTGAACCGTCATAGAAAGGCCCTAATGTACCAGCAACCACACAAACAGCAGTACACTGGGTCTGATTTGAACATTACACCTGTGTAGTTTGAGAAGATGAATGCCATGCAATGTAACACTAACACCACCACATATGTCTAATTCTAACATTGTCACATTGCACTTTATGAAGTATGATAGTATTATTGTATGCTGAGAGGAACATGTTGGGAGGAGTGTATAACATGGACGGGGAGTCACATTTCTGTGTAAAATTGTCTCTAATGTAATATTTGAATGTATACACACTTAAGTTCCCTGCTGTCAGATTAGAACCTCTATATATATATATATATATATATATATATAGGTAAAGAAGCTTGAGAACACAGTACTTAATGTTATTGCTACCCCAAAAGGTTGTCATAAATACTGTCAGAGTGCATGTTATACTGGATGACATCATTAGTGTATGTTATAAGAAGATGATATGAGTGTGTGTGACATAGCTGTGGACTCAGATATCATTCTAAAATTGTCACCACATTGATTACTGAATGCACCCACAAACCAGTGGACCACAGTGAGAGTAGAACCCCTTCCTAACTATCTACAGAGCATGGTACTTAAGACAAGAGCCATAGTACTAGTCTGGCTTTAATAGTGTCAGACAACACTTTATAGCTGATATTAGTTCTGTACAGGCTGATGTCCCTCTGACTATATACACACACTTGCATATACACAGAAATACACGCATAATGTGGCTGCTGTGCCAATTTAACACATGTGTAAGTATTTTGTTCCCATCTGCAAAACACAGTATTGATAGCAGCATCACTGAAGTATATGTTTTGCCTTGTCATAGTGGTCTTTATTGATGATGCCATCATCATTATATGATTTGGGTAACATATCCTGTTATGTGAGTGGTATGCAAAGTGTGGATGTACTATTTCCTGTTGTTTCAATGTGCATGTATACTTTAAGAGAACGCTTGTCAAACTTGATGTAAAGTGCATGCAGCACAAATGAGAATACGCAACTGTATCCCAGTATGCTGTGTACATTACACACTTATTGTCACATACAGACACACACACCTTTTTTTGTGATCAGCATGGATGCAATGGATGCATCAGTGTATGTGCATGTGTTCATATTTGTGAAGAATTGCTGTCCACATTAATACATGTGTAAGACAATCTGAATATCTATTGTCACTATAACGGTGTACATGGTATAAAACAATGGAGTTTTGTTATTAATTTATGTAGTATTTGATATTTGAGAGCTTCTACTGACATACCAAGTTTCAAGTGCATGGGGGCAGGTGACACATGATTGCATGTAAATATGTGTTCAGTCATTAAAACGTGCCTCCATTTGGTTGTGTTTTTAAATGAATTTTAATGTAATGAAGAGTAACTGGTCAGTAAATATAAGTAATGCATGCCAATAAACACTTTCTATAGTGCACCACTGAGCAGCTGGTTTGCGCAATTGATGGCAAAGTGTTTGTTCATGTGAAATATGCATTTAAGGACTCCTACTTGAAGTTGAGAAGTATTTATTCATACTGGCTATGGTAGACACAGCTAACAGATGCTGTGGTTTTCATAGCTAGTTCATAATGGAAATGTGTCATAAATTGCATAACCTTAAAAAAGTATTTATACTACTTTCCCCTTTTGCATGTAGTTAAATGACAAACAAATGCAGTGCCTGCTTCATTGAGAAACGTATGAGAGTTCCATTGGTTTGCTTTCCTCCACATAAACATGATAAGTGGAGAGGTGCAGCAGTCAGCACTTTGCTCAGTACTGAGTGGAAGAAAAACATTTGCTGCCTAGCTGACTTTGTGGTAGTAGGTGTAATAATAAAGAGCTCTTATTTTGAGCACAGATGATACACGGTTCGAATCCAGCTCTATCAATGTTTATTTTTCATATTTATTCAAGATGTAATTAAATACTTACGTGTGATAATTATTGGAAATGTGAGAGGGAATGACTACAGTGATGTACTGTATAAAAACAAACAGTATTCAAGTGATTTATGTCAACAGTACACATATGGATTTACATATTTACACAGTCATCAGTCTAAATAAATAATTATATGACACTTTCATATGAGTGCCTTTATACTGCTTAACTATGCGTTTCTTTAGTGCAATTGGTTTAAGCAGCATTGCGTGGAGTTATCCGTGCCATGGGACATGAATAGCCGTTCACTGTCTCATAGCATTGGTGCATGATGCCAAACTTAGATCAAAAAGTGAATGGCTTTATTGAAGATTTATTATTTATGTATGTTGTGTATGATTCTATTTTTTGATCAAATTAAAGGTGTGAAAATAGGGTAGATAGGAACGTAATGAAATGGGAGAGCAAGCAGGGGGCAAAATAAAGGGGAACAATAGAGGAACGTGCAGGAGGGAATTAGAAAGAACCATAGCTATCCACTTTTTCAGGAGTGTAAAATGAACATTGATAGAATATTGGATGAATTTGGACTGTCACCTCAACAAAAATGGGTGACAGCAATGCAGTAATGTTGTATAACCAATCTGACAGAATTAAGTGTGTTGAGAAGACACATATGCAAAGTGGAGAGCTATGTATGGGATGATATATATTTTTGCAGGACAGGTGTCCATTTTTGTGTTTTTACTTCAGTAAGACAGGAATGTTGGGTAAGAGACATAGGTATGTCATGGTCAAGTAAGTAGGATGGTTGAGGAAGTGTATGCAGACAAACAGGAAAAACAAGGCAAGACAAGAGACAGGGACGGTGAGGGACACAACCATTGGGGACTCCATGATTGTGGTTAGGGAGGGGACATCAGATGCCCAAGACCATCAAACAAAGGGTAGTGAGTATGTAGTCCTCAGCCTAAGAATTGTCATTACTCTCCCACTACTCAGTTTGCTGTTGTTAGTGCATGAAGTTTTCTTTAACCTAGCATTCAGACGAGCATCTTCTCCATCTGGCTGAAGCATACACCAATGGCCCTTTCCATGATCCTATGCACCATGCCTGACATCTCCAGGCAGGTGACAAAATCACCAACTCTGCCAATACTCCCAGAGGGTACTACTGCACCAGCTGCTGGGGTAATGCTACCTAATGATGGCCCAGGTAATGCAGAGGCTGCAGAGGCAGTACTGACAGGTTGGTTCCTGGATGTGCCGGGGGTCAGTGCAGCAGCCATTGGAGGGGTCAGGCTGAGCTGCACTAGTTGGCCTACCTCCCCTGTGCAGTAAATATTTTGTGAGTTGTCAGAAATCGATGACAGCAGAATCCTGTGACCACATACAAATAAAAAAGAGAGATAAAGGGTGGGGTAAGAAACAAAAAAGAAGATAATTAGTACCATTATATGTGACATGCAATAAATTAGTACAATATAAATAATAATTTACTTCTACATTAAGTATACATCTTAACAACTGCAACCTATGACTAATGAGTTTTCCAAGTAATCCTTACAATATGTGTATATTGCATATATGTTTGATCAAATAATAAAGATTAAGTTAATAGCATGGCATGCATGCCAATTTTGTTGAAATTATTATGTAATGTTTTTAAATTATTTTACAATACATTTGTTACCTGTGGAATGTGAAACCCACAATATCTGAATACACAATTACAATTGACTCCTACAGTTGGCTTGAGCTACAGATTGAAGCACGCATGCTTGACTTTACAGATAAGATATGCATGTTTAATTTGCTAATAATGTATACAAGATCAATACTTTATGAAGTAGATATATTGATATTCTTTTTTGCTGCATACATACCCCTTACTTCCCTCAGTCTTTCCAAATGTTCAGCATGGCAATCGCTGTTCACTGCTGTGCCCTGGATGCCTGTAAATGAAAAAGGGGAGAAAAAGAGAAAAACATTATGCATACCAGCCTTGCCTATATCCAGCTTTATATATAATTTAAAGTATCTTTATCTGCATACTTACGCAACTGTGGGATGTCAGCAGTCCTAAGATGATCCAGCCACTGGTTGAGTTGTTCCTTCTTGCACCTTTTCAGGTCATTATAGTGGTGCCCACATCGCTCTCCAGTGTGTGGAATACCAGTCACACTGGAGGCAGCCTTGACCAAACTATTCCAAGTCTCTTGTTTGCACTGAGACCAAATATAACCCCCCTGCAGTAGCCTATGGCTGTGGCAGTTTAGAAACATTCCAATTAATATTCTGGACTCCTCTGCATCACCATATTTGAGCCCTAAATTGGAGACCTTCCCCTCTAGCTTCTGCCTTGATCATAAAGGTCAAACAGCAAAAGTTAGAGTGTTTTCCTGACAATTTGAGATATCTTGTTTTACAGCTAGTGGTCAATCCTGAACAACCATGCCAACTACATTTCCACAAGTTGAGAGCACATGTGCAGAAAAGCAGAAGACAATCTGGTGATGAAGATTTGGAATGGACAGGAAAAAGGTAAGAGGAAATGAGGATGTCCAACAGAGAGGTGGATGGATTGTGTGAAAGAAGATCTGTGACATGAGGCATGAGTGTTGGAGAAGGCAGGAATGCAGCACTGAATTGAGAGGGATGGTGACAGTTAACATGGCACCCTGACCCCTTGTAGAAAATGGGAAAAAGGGGACTGATGATGATGATTTATCTGTTGTATTCTTCTCTGTTTTATGTTACATATGAGTATGACAAACAAGCATGCCAATCCATGGAAAACCCCTTTCAGTCACTCAGAAAATGATTTAATCTGGCAAGTATTCAGAAGCCATGGTGCCTTTCTCCTTGAGAGAGAGAATGTGGGGATGTGGCTGACAGAAAGGATATTTGCAACCAAACAGTCAATGATGTAAATGCTGTTGGGGATTGCAGTAGGACTTAGGATCAGGTGCTTCATATGACCACTGATACAATTTCATCACCTGGGAGAGAGCAGCGGTAGTTGCCCCATGAACAGCTGGCTATGGGGGGGCTACTACAGAATGACCATTAACATTAAATGAAGAGTTCCTATCCACTGTCAGAGGTCCAGAGAGCACAGTGTTAAGTGCACAACAACTTGTGATGATGTTGGTGCTGATGTTCATGGGAGGACAAGTATGTGTCAGGAGGATCTCTCAGGTAAGCTTACATATGTCAATTTATAACATTTTCTTTTATAGTAAAATATTATGCAATAGTTCCTGCTGTTTAATTTTTTTGTTGTTTTGGATGAACCTATTTATGAATTGATACAGTTAATAACACATTTTTGTTCATTACTCATGAGCTTTATGTGGCTGGCTCAGCCAAGTTTCAGTTAAAAGTATTATTAATGGACACAGGTAAACATTCTGTCCCCTTGTGCTATTGGAATTATGATGATTTTGTGTATCCTTAACTTTTGCTTAACTTCTTCCAGTACCATCCACCATAGCAAGTGTGGAGTCATCTGCACATGGTAAGCCAAACATTTTTATTTGATTGCTGATGACCATTTGTCAGAAATATCCATTCATCCATATGTGTGAGGTGAGTGTCATGAGTGTGTGTTTGTATTCTTTACCATCTCTGATAGCGGCACCAGTGTTAGTTTGTTATCATAGATTAAATTGTAGTGTAGGTATGAATTTATTTCCTGTGTTTGTTGCTTATTATCACAGGTGATCCTGACAGTGGAAGTGTAGGACTCTTACCACCTGTTGCCAAAGTATTGGCAGACTCTGATGACAATGGTGACAAAACAGAGGCACAGTTGGGGGATGCAGAAGTTGAATCTGTCACTAAGTTTGACATTCAGCCATCCCCTGTATTTCCATTAGGCATAGCCAGTAGGCCTACACATACCTATTACAGTGAGCCCTCAGATATTGGACACATGGAGGGTGACACACTTGATCCAGATAGTGTTGTTACTGTGGCTTCAGTGCCAGTTGACTCTGGCTGTATACAAAGTGTGGGTGAGGTGCTACACAGGATGGCTGTTAGTGTTGTTCATAGGATGCCTGATGTCCACCCTCCACCTGATCATGGTGTGTCCTTACATGCCACTTGACATATGTTTAGGACCATCATGGAGGTGCAGGCATGTTCCAGTAGGTTCTCCATGGACAGGCCTAGTGTTGTAGATGTGACACAGGCTGATGTGTGATTGCCTCTGTCATGTTGCCAATTCAATTTATCAGATGAATGGCATGATGGAACAGGCAGTGTCTGTGATAGAATGTCTGCTGTGAGGTAACAGCATCCACATGAACATAGGTTAGCATCATCATCATCTGATGTTAGGCAATGTGGACATGCCTGATCACAATCCTGTAGTGGCACTACTTCCACTGCTATGTCAGTGATTGAAGTCTCCACACCCATATGTGGTAGGCCATGGGGTCATGGTCCTGGACATAGTCATCTGGAGAGCTCATCCAACAGACATCAGTCACATTCAGGTGGCAGCAGTGCATCTAATCATTGGCATGGAACTGCCAGTGCAGCTTCGGCACTTCCAGTTCTCAAAGTCATGGACAGCTATGATGAACTGTTACCTTAACCATGCAAGGCTCACACCTGCCTGATATACCAGGATGTAGAGCTAGCACAGAGCTTGGCTGTATTATTGCAGACACTCACATATACATTTCACCTTGACTGCCCATACAGACAGATGCACATAACAATAGCATGGGTCAGTTGAGAGGCTTATAGGTCATTCTGTCTCAGTAGCCATTTGATAGTTTATCAACATTTCTGTCTGTCTTTCTTGCTCAAATGCACTCACCACCTTTTGTGTCAGCCTAAGAGTCCTGCCCTCACAAACAACACCTTGAGCAAATGATAACTGTGTCACATCCCTGGGTTTTCTTTCTTTTGGATCCAGGGATATGTAATTCTTTTGTCTGATGCCCAGGGTACATAGCTGACTGAGTGCTTAGTACATATATATTTGAGATGCTCTTTTGAAAATTGTACTGTTTTGTTACAGGTTTTTGTAATGTTTGACTCTTTGATGCATGAGGCCTCTTATTTGATAGCGAACACATCTATTGACATAAGTCAGTCATGTCACATATTGATGTAATTGCTGTAAAAAACACCCACTTTCTACTTAGTTACATTAGCAAGTAACAGTATGTAAGGATATTCCATTCATATGTGTTCTTAGCTGCTTATTTTCCTATTCCAGGTTCAACATTTACCCTGGAAGTCTGGCAGTTACAAGAGTTTTAATTTGGGACTTACTCTGTGTGATGTTAGCAGTACACAACCATTACATAGATAAGTAAAGGTTGTGAGCATTGCCTGGCATCAATGTTAACGTATGTATGTGCATAGGATACATTATATGCAATGGTAATCATGCCACAATGTTTATCAGTGTGTAAAGACTGTTGCTGAATACAAAACAGCATGCTACTATGTGCTCATTGTGGTGCGATGTGCACATGGTTTTAGCACAACACATAGGCTTTATTGAATCTGGACCATCATCATTTGTGCAGTGCTAACAGTGAAGTGGCATTAGTGTTTTTTACATGGCAGGTTACTAATTTTATTGTTACTTTTCTTATTAGTGTTTCTCTGAATAATTGTATATGGGTCTATATTAGAACACCGAACATTCAAAATGTCGAGTGTTCTTATATCGAACCATAGGAATCGAAAATTGAAAACATTGAACATTCAGAACAGCAAATTTTTTCCTAGGGAAAATATTTGCTGTTCCAAAACACATATACACAACACAAGCACACCAAACAAACAGCAATCCACACACATACACCTAAACTCTTACACCTAACCCTACACTAAACTATACATACACCACTAACTATCCACTTACCTTAACCCAAACCCTAAGGTCCGTCACTATCGCACAGTCACCTCACCTGCACCCTAACCCTAACTCACCTACCCTGCCCTAACCCTCACGTCCACACAATCGCACACTTACCTGACCCGCGCTCTAAAACTAACTCACCTAACCCGCCCTAACCCTCACGTCCACACAATCACACACTTACCTGAACCCGACCCGTAACTTTCCACCACAGCTCTGAAAATACAGAAGCAACAGAAACAGACAACTGAATTTTTTCCCTAGGAAAAAATTTGGTTTTCTGTTTCTTCGACATTTTCAGCGTTCGCTGAAAATGGGTCGATATTAGAACACTCGAAATTTTGTATGTTCGGTGTTCTAATATAGACCCTTGTATATTACTACAACATGTAGGCTTTATTGAATCTGCACCATTGTCATTTGTGCAGTGGTGACAGTGAAGTGGCATTAGTGTTTTTTACATGGCAGGATACTCATTATATTGTTAATTTTCTTATTAGTGTTTCTCTGAATAGTTGTATATTACTACTTCTAAGCTGTAGGTAGTTGCCAGCTGTGACAATGGTAATGCATACAACATTAATGATGAAGTTCACTACAATCTTATGTTATGACATAATGTTTTCCTTCCATAGTTCATCAAGGTTTTAAGCAGTACCATTAGAGGAGAGAAATGCATACAGTTGAAAGGTGTTTGAAGTCCCTCCACCCCTTTTTTACATTGTTTAAAAAGTTATTCCACTTCGGGTTAAATGTTGTCATGAGCATTTGAAGATCAAATTGTAAGTGACAGAAATTTTACACTTGAATCACAGTAGGTCAAGGTCAAATGTGTCCTACACATCTCCTAAAGGCTAGGTAATGGTGCAGGTAGGTTTGAAGAGGGACTACCATGACAACTGTTAGGTGAGTTGGTCTAATGTCATGACCTACTTGATGTAGATGATCCTATAGAGACTGATCTGACAGTGCTACAGGAACTGGACCTTGAATGTGCAGATAAACATTGGAGTGGCCTGCATGAAATCTGTTGTGTTTCTTTCCCTTAACTTATTACAGTACTTTTTGGGAAATACTTTTAGTCTCATGATCTACCCCAAAGTGTCTGGACAGAACCCCGTTCTATTTCCCTTCCAAGACTGACTCCTACTTGAGTCTGGTATGTCCTAACTAGTCTACAAATGGAGAAGGACATGGATGTTTTATGTGCCACTATACTATGCACCAGTGTAATCATGGCATTACCCCTAATGTGTGTCATTCCCATGTAGTACTGGAAATCTTCACATATACCCTTGAGGTTTCTGACCATTTCTGCCTGACTCTCTGTTTCAGTGTTCTAAGCCCTACCAACATCACAACACATGTTCTGCTGGACAGCCAAATTCTTTGCATGTTTCCTGGGATAGCTGTAACAAATTCCTGCACCACACTTCTCTTTATAATGATGCCCCTAAAGACACCATCATCTCTGTATTTCTGCCATCATCCTGAAAATGATTATCTGGGTTTGGAGATAATGGTATAGAAATGCAAGGGTTTTCTCCCTGTAGACATGTGAGTGTAATGTCATCATGAGTATGGCATTATGATGCACTGTCACTTCCTGCAGAGTTACTAACATACTGTGGGGTGTGAGATCCTGCCATTAAACTTTACAACTGTATGCCACTTTCCCCAGGCTGCCTCATCAATATACCTGTTATCAACATCTTCATCTTCAACAGTTATTCTGCTGTTGATATTCCTCCAAATTTATTGGTATAGTGGAACTGGTTGCTTCCACTACTTACCTTGTTAAAAATGATTAGAAAACATTACCAATAAAGAAGAAGCATACAAAACTGCATGCTGAGTAAGGAGGTGTGGGAGGACTTACCATGTATGCAACCTTCATTGTTATTCTGTGCATTAATTGTAAATGATGTGTGCATAATTCAATAATTCTAAGTCAGCATTCAATTCTCTGTATGATACTGTTTTTAAATCAACCTTTCTGCTCAGACAGTCCTTGCTGCTGCAGATGTAGGTAATAGCCGGTATCCTCACTACCACTGATTATTCTAGTGTCCTCATCTTCTGTGTCACAGTCACATCCATGAATGGGCAGGATTTATTCCTAATCTGGTGCTAAAGAGGTGATTGTTGTTGGTCCCCCCAGTACTGGTAGCTGCAATCGCATTTTGCCTCACCTTGACTCTACCAAGTCCTATCATATCATTTGCCCTCTTGCACTGCATTAATGTGCAGTTCTTCTCACGTACTGCATTAATGTCCATTACAACTTCATCAAACAGACATTTGCCATATGTCCTATGGGCTGCAATGAGGATGTAGTTTTCATGTTGGTTGAAGTTGTCCTTTGTCTGCCTTAATCCTTTGTTTTGTATCATTACTGCACATAAACATATGCCATAGAAATACACAGAAAAGTTCTGATAAAGTTATCAATCATAGCATCATACGATAATAGGAGCTTACTAGGCTAATGGCCCCAGTGGCCTTACAAGCCTAGCTAAGTTCAACCCATGTTCCCAAGGGTGTCTGGTTTAAGCAGATACTAATATTTAGATTTTAGCTATGCACATTGGTTCACTTAAATATGTACAGTCTGTTTTACTGGTTTATTGTTGAACAACATTATTGGTTATTGTATAAACACATGATATTTACTGTATTTGTTCTACTGCCATGCTTCTGTAAAGTTATTCTGAAGAATTTCAAGCATAGGTTCATAGGTGGGTACTAGGCTATCTGCCCGAAGGCATTTATAAGCCTAGCCAGAATGTGTTGGTTTTCGCCACCCCCTTAGATTAGTTCCCTGTGCCTCTGTCCAGCAGTGCCACTGAAGTGATCCCCGAGGTAAACTTTCTGTTTCCCATCCACTCGTCAATGTTTCTTTTAAAGAGTGTTAGCGAGGAGCTCTGCCTAATGTAGATTGGGATCTTGTTCCAAAGCATGGGAAGTTTCTGGGACAGGAATCTATCCCCCCAGTACATCCTAATTATTGTTGTGGTGAGGTTTAGATCCCTAGAGCATGTGGCTCAAGGGGATAAGGCTTTCTTTAGGTGGAGCATGTCCATCATTTCTGGGTTGGACATGGCCTCATATGTCAGGCAAAGATCAACTCTGAGTATGCGGTATGCAACCAAGTACAACTGCAGTTTCTTCAGTCGAGCTGCATAGGGCATCTCTTGTAAGATACATCCCAAATGGGGCGTTGTATAAGATGGGTCTGATGAGTGATGAGTAGAGGGGCACATTGACCTCTTTTGATCTGGATGCAAACCCTTTTGTGATTAGGTGGGCCACATAGAAGGATTTTCTAACCACTTTGGCACTGTGATTATCAAAGGTGAGATTACTGTCTATTTGGGTCCCCAGATCCCTTATTACGTCTTCCGTATTTAGGGGACTACAAGGCATCAAGAATGAATGAAAGCGCTTAAGCTATCTAACTCAGTGTCCATGTCATTTCCTTTTTATTCTACTTTATTTTATTATATTGTTAACAGTAATGTGCCATTGAAGTTTTAGGGGTTTATATATATATATATATATATATATATATATATATATATATATATATATATATATATATATATATATATATA
The DNA here is from genome assembly GCF_019279795.1 of Protopterus annectens. NCBI lineage: Eukaryota > Metazoa > Chordata > Ceratodontiformes > Protopteridae > Protopterus > Protopterus annectens. The sequence goes on along the minus strand of NC_056732.1, from coordinate 857,641,050 downwards.
TATATATATATATAGATAGATAGATAGATAGATATGTGTGTGTGTGTGTACAGTGGATATAAAAAGTTTACACACCCCTGTTAAAAATGCCAGGTTTTTGTGGTATAAAAAAATGAGACCACAATAAATCATTTGAAAACTTTTCCCACCTTTAATGTGACCTATAACCTGTAGAACTCTATTGATAAACAAACAAATCTGTTAGGGGAAAAATATAAAAAAATAAAAAAACTTACAATATGCTGGTTGCATAAGTGTGCACGCCCTTAAACTAATACTTTGTTGTGTGTGCACACCCTTAAACTAATACTTTGTTGAAGCACCTTTTTATTTAATTACAGCATTCAGTCTTCTTGGGTACACACCTGCCATCAATTAAAGAGACTCTGATTAACCCCAAATAAATTTCAACTTCCCAGTAGGATTTTCTTGATATTTACTCAGTTGCCTGCTACAGCAAAACCCATGGTTCGCAGAGAGCTCACAAAGCACCAAAGGGATCTCATTGTTGAAAGGTATCAGTCAGGAGAAGGGCACAAAAAAATTTCCATAGCATTGGATATACCATGGAACACAGTGAAGACAGTCATCAAAAAGTGGATAAAATATGGGACAACAGTGATGTTAAAAAGAAATGGACATCTGTCCAAAATTGATGAAAAGACAAGATACAAACTAGTCAGGGAGGCTGCCAAGAGACCTACAGCAACACTGAAGGAGCTGCAGGAATTTCTGGCAAAGTACTGGTTGTGTACTACATGTAACAACAATCTCCCATATTCTCCATATGTCTGGACTATGGGATAGGGTTGCAAGATGGAAGCCTTTTCTTACACAGAAAAACATCCACGCCTGGCTAAAATTTACAAAACAACACATCAAGTCTCCCAAAAGCATGTGGAAAAATGTGTTATGGTCTGATGAAACCAAGGTTGAACTTTTTGGCCACAGTTCCAAAAGGTACGTTTGGCGCAAAAACAACACTTCGCTTCACCAAAAGAACACCATCCCCACGGTGAAGCATGGTGGTGGTAGTATCATGCTTTGGGGTTGCTTTTCTTCAGCTGGAACTGGGGCTTTAGTCAAGGTGGAAGGAATTATGAAACCACTCACATTTGGCCCAAAACCTTCAGGCATCTACTAGAAAGCTGAAGAAGAAGACAAATTTCTCCTTTCAACACAACAATGACTCCAGGTATACATCCAAGTCGACAAAAGAATGGCTTCACTAGAACAAAATTAAAGTTTTGGAATGTCCCAGCCAGAGCCCAGACCTAAATCCAATAAAAAATCTGTGGGGTGAGTTGAAGAGGGCTGTGCACAAGAGATGCCCTCACAATCTGACAGACTTGGAGTGCTTTTGCAAGGAAGATTGGGCAAATATTGCCAAGACAAGATGTGCCATGCTGATAGACTCCTACCCAAGAAGACTGGATACTGTAATTAAATCAAAAAGTGCTTCAACAAAGTATTAGTTTAAGACACACAACAAAGTATTAGTTTAAGGGTATGCACTTATGCAACCAGTGTATTGTATGTTTTTTATTTTTTATATTTTTTCCTTAACAGATTTGTTTGTTTTTTCAATTGAATTGTACATGTTAGAGGTCACATTAAAGGTGGGAAAAGTTTTGAAATAGTTTATTGTGGTCTAATTTTTTTATATCACAAAAACCTGGCATTTTTACAGGGGTGTGTAAACTTTTTATATCCACTGCATGTATGTATATATGTATTTGCATATATCCCATATGCCTCTGATACAAGAAGTTTGGGAGGTAACTCAGTGGAAGTTCTAGCTTTGCTGGAGTTTTCATTGTGTTTTTACTGATTGTTTTTTCAGTGACCTTTTCACTTATTGTTTTAGATTGTTGTTAGGGATATTTTTTGCAGTGACCTTAATGATAATGGACATCAGCTGAGTATAACAGCCATGTGTTTCTTATGCTTAGTTAAACACTCTGCTTGAAGCTGATGAAGGCACAACAAGGATGAAATAGGAATAGCCACAGCTAGTTGGTTTTATCTTTATTGATCTGAAATTGTCCATTAAAATGATTAAATAAATCATGGGCATTCAGAATTGCTAATTAGCTGAAACACCTGATGTTCATTAGGGTCATTTGCATATATCCTATGTGCACCTCTGATACAAGAGGTTTGGGAGGTCATGTAGTGGAAGTTCTAGCTTTGCTGGAGTTTTCATTTTGTTTTTACTGATTGTTTTTTCAGTCACTTCTCACTTATTGTTTTAGTTTGTTGCTTGGGATATTTTTGCAGTGACCCTAATGATAATGGACATCAGCTGTGTATAACAGCCCTGTGTTTCTTATGCTTAGATAAACACTCTGCTTGTGCTGTGTTGATGAGGTCATAACAAGGCTGAAATATGTATATCCACAGCTAGTGGGTTTTGGCTTTATTGGCCTGAAATTGTCCATTAAAATGACAAAATAAGTCATGGGCATTCAGAATTGCCAATTAGCTGAAACACCTGATGTTCATAAGGGTCATTTGCATATATCCCATGTGCCTCTAAAGCAAGAGGTTTGGGAGGTCACTCAGTGGAAGTTCTAGCTTTGCTGGAATTTTCATTTTCTTTTTACTGATTGGTTTTTCAATTACCTTCTTACTTATTGTTTTAATTTGTTGTTTGGGATATTTTTGCAGTGACCCTAATGATAACGGACATCATCTGGTTATAACAGCCCAGTATTTCGTTGACTTAGTCAAGCACTCTGCTTGTGCTGTGTTCAAAAGGTCATAACAAGGCCAAAATATGCATATTCACACCTGGTGGGGTTTGGCTTTATTTGCCTGAAGTTGTCCATTAAATTGATATGTATATTCACAGCTAGTGGGTTTTGGCTTTATTGGCTTGACATTGTCCATTAAAATGACAAAATAAGTTATGTGCATTCAGAATTGCCAATTAGCTGAAACACCTGATGTTCATAAGGGTCATTTGCATATATCCCATGTGCCTCTGAAACAAGAGGTTTGGGAGGTCACTCAGTGGAAGTTCTAGCTTTGCTGGAATTTTCATTTTCTTTTTACTGATTGGTTTTTCAATGACCTTTTTACTTATTGTTTTAGTTTGTTGTTTGGGATATTTTTGCAGTGACCCTAATGATAATGGACATCATCTGGTTATAACAGCCCAGTGTTTTTTAGACTTAGTCAAGCACTCTGCTTGTGCTGTCCTCAAAAGGTCATAACAAGGCCAAAATATGCATATTAACAGCTGGTGGGGTTTGGCTTTATTGGCCTGAGGTTCTCCATTAAATTGACAAGTCATGGGCATTCAGAATCACCAATTAGCTGAAACACCTGATGTTCATAAGAGTCGTTTGCATATATCCCATGTGCTTCTGATACAAGAGGTTTGGGAGGTCACTCAGTGGAAGTTCTAGCTTTGCTTTTTACTGATTTATTGTTTTATATATATATATATATATATATATATATATATATATATATATATAAACATATACATGTAAGCATGCATTTATATGTCTGTATATTACAGACATACATCTGCATGAGTATATTTACTACTATTTTTTTCATGTTATATAAATGTATGTATACTCAAACAAAAATATTTGCATTGCTAAATAATTTCATTTACACTATTGTTTCATCTTAGTCATTAAAGTTCATACTGAGAGTTTTTGTAAAGAAAGTATTTTTTGTGTAGGCCAAAAAATATTAGTTAGTATCGTAATTGTACAAGACAGTATTTTTTTCCACAAAATTAACTCCACATGCAGGCTGGCCTAACTCAAACAGGCACCACACCCTAATCAAAGTAGACGTTGGGGGAAGGGGTGGAGATTGCAGTGTCAAGTGAATGACCAGCATTTAGTTTACAAAGAAATGATCAGTTGTATTATGTCTTTTATACATTTTTAAACATGCTCATTATATGCTTAGTTATTAAATCGAAAACTTAGAAAGTGCACATTATTGTCCTGAAGTATTTGTACTACATCTATCTGTAACAGTATTATTTTTTAATGAAGGTTGAATTAAAAGGAACTGAAAACTTCCTTCAATTGCTACAGTTTTCTGTGTGAATACAGTTTCCGCTTCTGCCCAAACAAAATTTACAGACTGTTGGATAAAAACTGCATTTTAGGTGTGCAAACCATAGACTGAAAGCATATAGAAAGATTCCAGATGGCACCCCTCCCCCAAACAGGCAAGCTGTGCACACATATAAAAGTGTAACAGTTTGAAGTAAGATACAATTCTATCTTTATAACTTGTATTTTTGGAAATATTGCCACCAGTATAAGAATTTAGATATTAATAAATATTTAAACTAACATATACTAAGCAAATTCAGCAGTAAATGAAATGACTTGCATAGTATTAGTATTTATATCAGCAATGTTAAGGAAAAAATATGAAATTCAGATAATCAGCAATTGTCTTACATCTTCTCTAGTGAGTGTATGAGATTACCTATAGTAAGGCCCATCGCAGTAGAAGACTCACAGGATTAGTTGAAGTCACTGCTAAGCTTGAATAGTAAATGCTGTATTCTGTCATTAACTGCTTTCATTACTTTATATAACTGCAAGTATTTATAAATTATGGTAAATGAAGACCAACACTGCTTTCAGTACACTATTGCAACACCATGAAATCTAAATGACATCTCATTGGTGCAGATTCAATAATGCCTACATTGTCTTCTAAAACAATGTGCACATCACACTGTGATGTGCACATGATAGCACACAATTTTGTATTCAGTAAGCAGCTCTACACACCATGTAGAGCCATGCAAACATAGTAAGCATTGTGGCATGCAAATTACAGCATAAGCAGCTGAATTGTACGCTAATCAACCAATCTAAGGTAGAGGAGCTATTCAACAAGCTATAAAGCAATCATGTAAACTCAGTGCAGGTTTTGTCTCTGAATTCCAAAATCTACTGGAATACAGCCACAGAAACTAGTCTACATGGAAAAAATGTTAGGGGCTTTTGTTGTTTGGATTCATGTGTATGTGCAGCTGGCCCAAGTCTATGTTGCTGCTGCTAAAAGACCTCAGCCAAGAAAGATAAGGGTATTTACACCCCATTTAACTTTTCACCATCAGCATGAGGTGGAAATTGTAGAGCACTACAGGGTAGATAAAGGCACACTACGAGAATTCTGCAACCTCTGTCTTCCTCAAATGGGAGCAAAGGCAAACCTAGGGAAACCAGTACTACTAGATATTATGGTATGTGCAGCACTTAGACTATTAGCTACTGGAATCTTCCAGAGACCAACAGCGGATATGCTGGGAGTATCACAGGCATCAGCATCCAGGATCCCATAGTACATAAATTCCTGAATGCTATGATAACAACATGCCAGTGACTACATAAATTCTCCCCATACACCTGAGGACAGAGCCACAACTGTGCAGGAATTCTATCCTGTAGCACACTACCCTGAAGTCTTGGGTGCCATAGACTGCACACACATTGAAATCAAAGCACCACCCAAGGAACAGGGAAGGGTGTACATAAACAGAAAGGGCTTCCACTCCTTTAACTTCAAGGTCATGTAATAATGCTAAGGGAATCATCCTGAATGTGTGTGTTGTCAACCCTGCTAGTTACCACAACTCACATATTTTGCACAACTCTCAACTATATCAGATGTTTTCTAGGGGGTATCCCAAAGGGTCATTCACTGAGGATGTAGGTTATACACTCAAACAATGGATGATGATGCTAATCAGAAATGCACACATACCAGCTGAAGAACTCTATAATGAGGCACACACTCAAACAAGAAATGTGTTTGGGCTGCTGAAGTCACAGTTCTGGTGCCTGCATATATCTGGGTAAACCCTGTAGTATAATCCCTGTACATGTGCTGAAATTTTCACCATCTGTGCAATGCTTCACAATATTATTCTGAAAGAAACAGCTTCAGCAAGAACACCAAAGTGAGTGCGGAACCTGGAATAGGAAAATAATTTGTCTAAGAACACAAATGAATGGTATAGCCTTGTACATTTTTACTTGCTAATGCAAGTAAGCATAGACGGATTGATATTTACAGCAATGACATCAATATGTGACAGTACTGACTTATGTCAATACCTGTGTTTTCTATCAACTAATAAGCCTCATGCATCAAATATTCCTACATTCATACTTCTCAAATGTACAGATTTTCAGAAAATGCTAGAGTACGGCCTCATAGTTTTGTACTGGCAAATCATTAAAGACTGAAGTTAGAAAAAAATGACAAACATTTCAGTTTCAGACTTCATATCTCTCAGAAGGTTCATTGTAACGCAAAACCTGTTATTCTGTTAACTTTCTAAGTTTGTAAGACCAAAATATTTCAAAATCGTCCCTATTTTTGGGCCTTTCTCCCACTTTTGTTTATGACTTGGTCCAGCTTTGTTGGTCTAAGAAGTTGAGAGGGGTGTACACATTACAAAAACCTGTAAGAAAGCAGTACAGTTTGCAGGACAGTATCAAAAACACATACTGTATATACTAAACACTCAGTCAGCTATGCACCCTGGGCATCAGAAAAAAAATAGTTATGTATCCCTGAATCCAAAATAGAGAAAATCAAAGGATATGGCACAGTTATCATTACTTGCATAAGGTGTTGTTTTCGGGGGCAGGGGGCCTAGGCTGACACAAAAGGTAATGAGTGTGTGTGAGTAAGAAAGACAGACAGGCAAACATTTGGATAAAGTATCAGATGGCCACTGAAACAGAGTGAGATATAAGCCTCATGACTGACCCACATAACTGTTACTGTATGAATGTGTGTATGCCCGCATGGGTACTAAAGGTGAAATGTGAATTTGTGTCTGCGAGAACACAGCTAATCTTTGTGCTAGCTGTACATCCTGGTATGTTGAACAGGTGTGAGCTATGCATGGTAGAGGTGATATTTCATTGTCATCATCTCCGATTGCGAGAACTGGTTCTGCCAGGAGTTGCAATGGTATGTCAATGACCACAGTCAGATGCACTGCTGCTACCTGAACATGACTGATATCTGCTAGATGACCTCTCTTCATGGGTTTGTCCAGGACCACTACCTCATGGCCTACCATATCTGGTGTGACCTCAACCACATACAGAGCAATAGAAGTCGTGCCACTATGGGAGCATGATCAGGCATGGCCACTTTGTCTAATATCAGATGATGTGACTGACCTGTGTCCACATGGATGTTTGGCTTACCATGTGCGGATGACTCCACATTCATTATGAGGATGGTCCTGGAAGAAGTTATGTTACCAGTTGTTTGCTTTTGTATGTCCATTAACAATACCTTTAACTGAACCCTGGCTGACACGTCCACCCAAAGCCCATGTGTAATGAACAAGAATGTGTTGTTAACTGTAACAATTTATCAATAGCCCCCCCCCGAAAAAAAAAGAATAATTAAAGCAGTTGAACTATTACTTTTCATATTTTATAATACAAGAAAACGTTAAAAATTGACATATGTAAGCTTATTGTGGAAGCTCATGATGGGTTAAACTTGTCCTCCCTGAAACAGTAGCACCAGAATCAATCACATGCTATACTGCACTTTTCACTGAGCTCTCTGGATTCCTGGCAGTGGACAGGAACTCTTCATTTTGTGTCAGTGGTGGCTGTTTAGCAGTCCTTCCCCCTGTAGTTAGCTGTCCATGGGCCACTACAGCTGGTCTCCTCTGGGTTGATGATATCATGTCAGTGGCCCTATGATGCACCTGATCATAAGTCCTGATCCACCTCCTTATGGCATTGATCTAGTTCAGTATCTGGCTCTAAATCTACATTCTGCCACATATATCTCCTCATCCTCTCTTAAGCAAAAAGGTACCATATTGCCTAAATGCTTGGACAATTACATAATTTTCAAAGTCAATGAAAGGGGGTTTGCTGGGATTGGGATGCTTGGGTACCATAATCTTAGTTGACATAAAACAAAAAAGAAGGCCACTAGACATAAATATCATATGAACAAATGTCCTGCTTATGTATGAACTTATTATTTTTTCAATATTACCCACTGGAGAACACAAAACTTCAGGTATAAAAATAGCAAACAGTCATGTGGTTGTAACGTATTACAGTCACACACAAACCAAGGTTTGATCCAAAACAAGGAATAACAAGAACAGACCTCCTTAAAAATGTTTTTGGTTGTGGCAACAAAAAAATGGAACTTGGGTTTCCCCACCTCCAAAACAACAGGTAAGTGACAGTTTATACTAAACAAGGAATAACACATCAGTCAATTATTATAAGTGCTTTCCAAACAATTCTCACAAAATTTTTACACATTTAGAACAGAAAAGGTCATTTATATGATTGCCAGCCACTTCTACCTGTGCATAAAAAAAGATTCCTAGTAATGTGAGCAAATCTAGTATGTAATTGAAAAATACCATCAGACCTTATCAAGATCACATGTCTTATGTGCAGATATATCCAAATTAATAGCAATTTTCTTCTGTGTTGTCCACATACACAGCCTGCCTCACCTTCAGGTTCCCTAGCTACAGAGTTACCTTTCAATAGTGTAGATTCAGACCTGTGAGCATGGTGAATATGCAAATGAGGTGTGAACTCATTAGAATTGCTGAATCCCAAAATGTTGGCTCCACATAGCAAGTGTAAACATAGTGCAGGCACTTCCTCAGTTTTAGCTGCTAATGTGATTGCAATTGTTAGTGATTACTGGTAGAGAAAAAGGAAACCACAACAGCAATTTAGACTGACTGTGTCACCCAGGTTACACTTACAAAATGTAGAAGTAATTGTAACAAGGTTTTAAACTGAGGTGAGCAGCATACATTTCTCAGTTTCTGTTCACTAATACAAACTCCCCTGCCTTTGTTGAAAACTGTACATTATTGTCATTTAATATTCTCATACATTTTAAGGACAATGACACAAAATGCCCTACCAACTGCATGTCTGAAATTACAGCTCAGATAAGAGAAGCACAAACACAATACAAAGAGTAGACAGAGCTTCATTACTTCCAACGATACTCATAAATGATTGGGTGATCGCTCATTGCACTAAATATGTAATTAATACATGTACAAACAACTAACAGTATACAGGTGTCATAGGTCTTGTTAACACTGTGGATGAAATTAGACTTGCTCGTATGCACAATAATTTGCATTCCTGCTGCAAAGCTGTTTCTGTGTCACAGAGGGATAAGACACCCTTACTATGTTTTGTAGGTTCCTTGGTGTGACAGTTGAAACATAGAGTTGTGTAAAACATGTAACATGTGCTAAAATTTATTTTGTAATGTTTATGAGTTTTTATTTTTATTTTAATATTTCCACTGTGTGCAGCTTAATGCAAACACAGTGAAATAAATAAATCAAATACATTTCATGTAATGTACTTCTATGATAAAGACAGTATAAATTACACATATGAATCAAGCATGTGTGTAGCACACCTGGTAAACATGATGAACCATGCAGTATGTACTATCTGTACACCATGGTTTAAGTTCCATGTTTACCTTTTAAGGATGAAACCTAATAACCACTTCTTGGAAGGGTGATGCATTCTATCCATTGGAGACTCCATCATGAGGTACACTGATGTCCCTCTCACCAGTCTGAGCAAGGAGAATGTCAGGGTCAGTTGCTTATTAGGGGCTAGGATCCACCACTCAGGACATTGGACCACAATTACCAATATGACTCAGTCATAGTCCATGTAGGAGTAAATTACCTGAAACATACCTCCCTAGACTATATGAAGGGAAACATCATGGAGTTCTTGGAATATGTGTCTCACGCCGGTATGAGCCTAGCATTAAGTAGCATTTTGCCTTCTCCAAGGATGATGCCACAATATGAACAAAATATGATTGACTTTAATAATTGACAAGTTTCTGGTGTCAATCTAAGTGGGTGCAGTATTTGTCAGCATGGAAGGAAATGGTTAACAGACCATGCTGCTTCTGCAGGGATGGTCTGCACCTCTCCCATCTAGGCTTTTGAATATTAGCTAAAACACTGTCTGCCCCCATAGTGCCTTTTTTAGGCAATGCCAAACTGAAAGTACTTCCAACATACCAAATCAAAACCAAGACAATCTAAAGGTATTACTACTCAATGCCAGGAGTCTAAACAAAAAATTCCACTCCCTAGAAGTGCTCTTTACTCTAGAGAATGCTGACGTCTATGCAGTGACTGAGACATAATTTAAAGCTGTGGAGAGCACGTAAACAGTGCTAGGTTAAAATACCTTCCACACATTTAGGCTAGCTACTTCACAGGCAGGGACTAAAGGTGGATGTGTCTCTGTTTACATCAAATATAAATGTACTTCAAGGCTGGTCAAACAGGACAATGCATTTGAGCTGCTCCATGTTCAAATCACCATAGGCGAAATCCAATACCACTTCATTGCAAGCTATAGGTCCCCCTCTATGTCCCAGGAAACCCATGTATTTAAACTTATTAGAAACATTAACCATTCAAACCAATACTATATTCATGGGTGACTTTAATTACCCCACTATTAAGTAAGAATCATATACGGTACCAAATGCACATGCACAGAGATTCCTGGATTTTGTAAACACAAACTCCCTGGACCAGATAGTCAATATACCAACCACAGGTGCAACAATACTGGATCAGGTCCTCACTAATATGGACGAGTGCTGCACACCCCCTACTGTAATGCCTGCCCTGGTAAGGTCAGACCACAAAATGGTCTCCTTTGAAGTAAAAATAAATTCTGGCCTCCCAACTAAACCTGGAATATTCAGGAACTATTCTAAGGCTAACCTCCTGCTATTAAGTGAGAAACTGGCAAAATTTCAAGCCCCCATAAACCCTGAGATCACTGCTGCCTATGCAAATGTGTTCACATAAACCCTGTACAAGCATATTAATAGCTGCATAGAGGCAGCTGGACCCACCAGGAAGAAGTACAGAACTAGTTCAAAAAACAAGCCACCATGATGGAATCACAAATTTAATATGCAGTATAACAGAAGGGAGAAAAGCATGGCAAAAATTAGGAGGTGCATCACCCAGCAGGATAAAAGCACTCTCATTAAACTAAACAAAAAACTCAGAGGACAAATAAAGTCTACCAAAACCAAATTTGATGTAAGTTTGGCCTCCTAGGCCAAAGACAACCACAAAGCCTTCTTTAGCTATGTCCGCAACCTCAAAGGCAATACACAATTGTTTGCAAAACTCAATGTAAATGGAGACACCTATACTGAAACAGAAGACATAGCAAACCTCCTGGTTGATAAATTCAGGCCCAACTTTACCCCTCTCTCCCCCTTACCCTTCCCTCAGAAATATCATCAAATCTAACTTCCCCTACTATCAGTAGGGGACAGGTCCTTAATGCACTTTCTAAGACCAAGAACACCACATCAATGGGACCAGACAATATCCCAGAATGCCTTTTAAACAGCACAAAACATGACCTATCAGGGCCTCTAGAAATACTAAAAAACTTTAAAAAGTAACCAGCAAACACTCCGAGTACTGAAAAGCCCGCACGCCAAACGAATGTGTAAACTAACCACGTTTATTTTTAAGCTCTTTTCGTTGCCAAAGTATAGCAACTTCTTCAGAAATAAACACAAATTTTCAAACAGCATTATTTAAATAATTAATTAAATCACATGGTGTTCATATCTATTAAAAACGTTACAACCAATTAACTTCATAAATAAATTAAAGCTGAATACACAACTTAAAATTCTAAATTACTATATTTCAAAGTATAAAGCTTCACCAAAAAATGCATAATAGTATCCTCTGGGAAGTCATCCATCCCTGGTAACTGTCATATTGACAACACACCCCTTAGAGTTAACCCAGCAGTCAGGGACTTAGGGATACACATAGATAGTAATCTATCCTTTGACCATCATGTGCCTACAGTGGTGAAGAAATCATTCTGTATTGCACAACTTATAAAGAAAGGTATGGCATCTAAATCCAAGGAAGTCATAGTTCCACTGTATTTGGTATTCATCAGACCTATCATTGAATACAATGCCTCTTTGGTATGTACTTAACCAGGCATATCCAACAATTGGAACGCCCACAGAGAGTCCTCACAAAAAGAATACAGGGCATAAGTAAAATGTCCTATGCAGACCACCTCGAGGCCCTATCCCTGAATTCTGTCTCCTACAGGCTTTTGATAGGAGCTCTATGCCTGGGATACAGGCTATTGTCAGACCCCCCTGTGATGGACCTCCTCCATATCCACAAAACAAACAGCACCAGAATTACCTGTTCTAAAGAAAAAAAAACTTTCCTGTGATAAAAAGGTCCTGTTGGAGAGATAGGTATGTATCTCAGAGACTACCACATCTATGGAACAAGCTCTCCATCCATGTGAAGCAGAGTTCTTCCCTAACCCAATTCAAGTGCAACTTGGAGAACTGGATGGGAAACCAGAAATACATCCCTGGTTTGGCACCTATGTCTCTAATGGGTACAGGTAACCTGCAAATGGTTCATCTGCTAACCCCCTGCTTACACTTATAAAGGGTATTAGAACTTGTTAGAGATTTGGGATGCATGGCTAGGCTTAAAAAAGCCCTTGTCATCATTAGCCTAGTAAACACCTATGGACTTATGCAAGCTTTGCCAGTCAGGTTTCGTGTCGCTTACCTTCATTCAAAAATGGTCCAATAGAAGCAGACATTCTCAAAAAGGATACATGGATACATTGTTATTGCTTTTGCTGAACATCACTCATTCTCTCTAAGTGGCATTGCACCAATGGTCAGAAACACCCGCAGGTCCAAAACACTTGCAGACAAGAAGCATACAGTAGGCAATATAAAAATGGATACATTGTGTTATGCGTGGCTTGCTACCACTTAAAAATGCTAAGCAGCACTGAGAGGCAGTCAGCATACATCCAGAGTAATCAATGTGAAAATATATAGCTGCTGCCTAGTTGTTTCTCCTGCAGTAGTTGTAAGTTAAGCATTATAGTACAGGTGCACCAGTGTTCTAATCCAGCTAAGGCCAAACTTTTCTTACTGATGTCCCACTTTACTTTATATAAAAATTAACACTAGAAAAATACTCACATATATGAATAACTATATATAGCATATGCATTGAGCATACACAGGATATCAGAGATATATTACTTATGCAACTGTGGGTATCAGTAGATTTATGGTTCTACAATTACACATTTATTTTCTGAATGTCCATGCCGCATACATACATGGTTAAACACTCTTTTTAATGTATGTGTACCATTAATGAGCAGGTTTGACAAACAAGGTCTCATTTGCAATTAGCACTTTCAACCTGTGGCAGCTGGTATAAGTTAATGATCACAAAACAGGTGAGCAAGAGTTCTAATGTATTACACTCCCAACTTTAGTAATCTTTGTCCACTCAATTTTATAAAGTATAAAACAATAACAGTAAGTATGAAAAGCACTGGAGCTCATATGAATTAATGTGTGATTGAGGGCATACTGACAATTCTGTTTCTGTAATTAGAATTGTCTTTTCTGGCCTTGGATGGACTTCAGACTTCAATGATACTCCTACACACATGAATGTATAAATCTGGACCTTGTCAGGTGAACCCCTCACTCTGGAGTGTGTATTATATAATTAATGAGCAGTTTTTTTCAAACACTTATTCTGTGGCAAGGACTAAAAGTCACCTCTCCAGAAGAATATGTTTTCTCCATTTTGCATAGGTTTGAATCCCACATTGTAAAAATTATCTGTCAGTAAAACCACACAAGAAATGTGCCAGGTCATAAAATAGATGCCCCCAATATATATCTGCAAAGTTAAATCAAATAACAGTTACAGCAGCAACCAACCCACAAACAAAAGTTGTGTCAGATTAACCTTCCTATTTCAAAAACTGCTTTTGTCTCTGCTTGGCATTGTGGTACTCCACTTAACATTGCACAAACTCTGCTGACATTGTTGTTCAGATTTGCACACTAGCATTAAATGCGATAACAACAGTTGGTAAGAAAAACTCTTAGCTGTTGCTGTTTGACCTGAGCAGACATGTCTGGAGCTAGAAGGGAAGTTCACAAATTTAGGGCTCAAAGTTGGGGTTTGGAGGAGTCTAGAATCTTTACTGGACTCCTTGTAAAGTACCACAGCTGAAGGCTGCTACAGAGTGACTATACCAGGTCTCAGTACAAATTTGAGGCTTGGAATAATCTGGCCAAGATTGTCTCCAGTGTGACTGGCATTCTACCCACAATGCAGACACCACTTTAATGACCTCAAAAGGTACAAGCAGGATTCGCTCAACTGGCTGGATGAGTTTAGGACTGCTGACTTCCCACAGTTGGTAAGTATACAGATAAAGGTAATTTAAATTAGATAGAAAGCTGCCTATAGGCAAGAATGGTATGCATAATGCTCTTCTGATGTATTCTCCATTTTAATATACAGCCTGCCAGGTGATAGCAGCCACAGGGAAGCCCATGTTGATAATTTAGAAAGACTTAGAGATGCAAGGGGTATGTATGCAGCACAGCATAACTATTATGTTATCTAAAGCATTGCTCTTCTATACAGCAGTAGCAAATTAAGTATAAATATCTTAACTGTAAAATCAAGTATGCATGCTTCAATCTGTAGCACAAGCCAACTGTAGGAGTCAATTGTAATACTCTCTTCAGATGCTGTGGGTTTAAAATCCCACATGAAACAAATAAACAAATATAAATATAGTAAAATCATTTAAAAATCTTACATAATAATTTCAACAAAATTGGCATACTTGCCATACTATTAACTTAATGTGTATTATTTGATCAGGCATATATGCAATATATGCATATTGTAAGGATTACTTGGAGCAATCATCAGTTATAGTTTGTAGCTGTTCAAAAGTATCCTTAAATTAAAAGAAAACACATTTTCTCTCTTATTTTATTTTTATGTGTTGGCACAACGTTTTGATGTCATCAATTTCTGACAACTCATAAAATGCTTTATAGCATAGGGAGGTAAGCCAGCCCTTGTGGCTGAGCCTGCCCCAGCTCCAATGGATGCTGCACCAATGCCCAGCACATCTGGTACCTAACCTAACAGTACTGCCTCTGCTGCCCCTGCTGGGCCCTCCACATCAGGTAGCAGTACCCTTGCAGCTGGTTCAGTGCTACCCTCCAGGAGTATTGGCGGAGGTGGGGATTTTGTCATCTGTCAGGAGATGCCAGGCATGATACCTGAGGTCATGGAAAATAATATTGGTGCATGCCTCAGTTGGATGGAGAAGATGCTTGCTGGAATTCCTGGCAAATGAAAATATCAAGCACTTCAATGGCAAGCTTAGGAGGGGGACAGTGATGACAGTTCTGAGGATGAGAACTAGAGTCTCATTATCCCCACATTTGATAAGCATGGACATCGAATGTCCCCTCCCTATTCCCAGTCATGGTGTCCCCCAATCTGTTGTGTCCTTCACCATACCTGTCTCTTGTCTTGTTTGTCTTGTTTGCATCCACTTCCTCACCTACCCTACTTACCTGACGCAGAAATACCTATGTCCCTTACCCAACATTCCTCTCTTATTGAAATAAAAAATCGTAAATGGGCACCTGTCCAAAAAAAAAATTTTGTCCCATACACAGTTCTCCACTTTGCACATGTGACTTATTGACACAATTCAGTCGAATTGGCTATACAGAATGATTGAATTATTGTCACCCAACTTTGTTGAGGTGACAGTCCAAATTCAGCCAATATTCTATACATATTCATTTTACACTAATGAAGAAATGGATACCTATGTTTCTTTCCTAATTCCCTTGTGCACATTCCTCTATTGCTTTCCCTTTGTTCATCCCCTGCTTGCCCCCCCATTTCACCACTTTTCCTATCTACCCCATTTTAACACATTTAATCTGGTCAACATAGAATCACACACTACACACATAAATAATAAATCCCCAATGAAGCCCTTCCCTTTTTGTACTTTGTACTCTGTGTTTGTGTGAAGTTTCACATTGCGCACCAATGCCAAGTGAAGTGAATGCTGCTTCACATCCAATGGCATGGTGCACTTAGCTCCACGCACTGCTGCTTAAACCTGCTGCACTAAGGAAACACACAGTTAAAATAAAATAAAGGCACTCATATTAAACATTTCATTTAGAAAAACTATTTTTTTAGTCTATCACAGGAGTACTGTTGTTTATATAATTCTTCACTGTAGTCATTTCCTTTCATATTTCAAATAATTATCACATGTTATTATTTAATTACATTATGAATACATATATGAAATTAGTAGGTAGTTCTGGATTCGAGCCCTGTATCATCTGGGCTCAAAACAAAAAGTCAGTATTCTTACACTTGCTGCCACAAAGTCACTTAAGGAGTATGTGTGTTTCTTACACTCAGTACTATCCAAAGTGCTGACTGCTGTGCCTCTCCACTTAATGTACTTGCATGGAGGTAAGCAAACCAATAGAAATCTCATAATGTTATGAGTGAAGCAGAGGCCTATGTTTGCTTGTTGGTTAAC
Source organism: Protopterus annectens (assembly GCF_019279795.1). Lineage (NCBI taxonomy): Eukaryota > Metazoa > Chordata > Ceratodontiformes > Protopteridae > Protopterus > Protopterus annectens. The sequence continues at coordinate 857,624,518 of NC_056732.1, read as the reverse complement.
TGCATAAATATGGGCAAAGCAGTATAAACACTTTTTTATGGTTAGACAACTTATGACACATTTCCAATATGAACTATTTATGAACACCATAGTATCTGTTAGCTGTGTCTACCATAGCCAGTGTGTACTTCTCAAGTGCAAGTAGGAGTCCTTAAATGTGCACCTTGACATTTTGCTATCAATTGTGCCTACCATCTTCCCGGGTGCATGCTATGGAAAGTGATTATAAGCATTTATTTTTTATGTTTACAGCATAGTTACTCTTCATCCCATTAAAGTCCATGGAAAAAGATACCAAAGAAAAAACACTTTTATTGACGGAACACATATTTACACTGTAGTCATGTATTACCTGCCCCCATGCACTTGAAACTTGTTACCTCTGTACTTGTTCCCAAATAACTACACTACAGAAATAAATATCAACAATGCTTTGTTACATACAGTGTACCTCTTTACAATAACAATGCACATTCAGGTTGTCTAAATACTTGCACTAATGGGACAACAATTATTCACAAATAAGTGCACACAAATATGATCCCAAAAAATGTGTGAGTGTCTGTATGTGACAATTTATTTGTGTAATGTACACAGTCTACAGGGAAAATCAGAAAATATCTAATTTCTGCTACATGCATTCCTGACAGATGTTTGCTTATACTTTTTAAAACTGTCTTTTAAAGTATACTTGCACATTAGAAACACAACAGGAAATGCTACAGCCACACTTTGCATACCACTCTCATAACAGGATATGTCAACTAGATCATATAATGATGATGGCATCAGCTATAAAGACAACTCTGACAAGGCAAATACATACTTTAGTGGAGTTTCAGTCGTCATGTATTGTGTCTTGCAGATGAGAACAAAATAATTGCATGTGTGATAGATTAACACAGAAGCCACAATATGTGTGTATCTCTATGTATGTGTAAGTGTGTGAGCATAGGGGTCTACTTCATATTAACGAAATGTCACATTACCAACTTTTAAATGAACAAGATGAAATAACCAAATTAACACAATCATGAAAACTGACAATATCAAAACTCAAAATAATGAAAAACTACCACCGGATGTTACCTATGTCTCCCGAGAATGTAGACTAGAACAGCTTCAGTGTTTTTTTTTTTTTTTGTCAAAAGGTTTATCAGCTTTGGATTTATAGCAGACCTTGGAGTTTCTAAATGTAGATCGTGGTACAGTGAGGATCAGGAAATTTACCATTTTCCCCACTGCAGTGCAATCTCGGAGTTGGTATATATAAGTTGTGGGGGGTGTGGGGGCACAGGAGGGGTTAGCCTCCTGCAAAAACTTTAAAAATGTACAGTTTTTTGTTTCAGTTTTTGTGTTTCTGCTGTATACATGATGTCACTGAATATTTTAAAAGTGAAGCTGGTGTTTAATATGTGGTAGTGGAATGTTTGCAGTAATACATGTGTGTCCCTTTAAAGTTTAGTGTTTTTGACAGGTAATTATGTGGATTACACTGAGGCCTTTTTGCTTGTAATTAAGAAGTGAGGTGTTGCTGTGTTTGTTTTTACAGTAGTATGTAGGGTGTCTGGAGTGATATTCTATGTTAAGGTTTTCGTTATTTTGAGTTTTGGTATTTTCAGTTTTCATGATTGTGTTTTTTTGGTTATTTCATCTCTGCAATTTAAAAGTTGTTAATATGAAATTTCATTAATATGAAGTAGACCCATGCATAGTCAGAGAAACATCAGTCTGTATCTTACTATCATCAATCTGGTACCATTCAAGACTTTAATATCTTGACAGTAGTACATGGCTACCCATCCATTTCATACAGACCTCCCAACATCTTCTGCCAAACATTCAGTGATGATGTTATTCACAATAAATCATCCTGCAGCATTGTAAAAGTGAGACTTGTGATGTGGTGCATGCATTAAATACGAAGTTCTCTACTTGGTGTGTTTAATTAGGTAGGGATTCTACTTTTATTGTGGTCATCTTGTGTTTGTCTAGTCAGAGGAGCTTAACTATGTATCCTACAGTCAAATGGAATAATTTTGATAGTTGTACATACCTGCATAACCCTTTTGTTCAGGCCTCCCAATATTTAGTCTCAAATATCCAGTGATGCAGATGGTGCAGTTGTGCACTGATTTGCATTACCTTCTCACAGCAAGAAGTCCTCTGGTTCATTTCTTGGCTGGGGTGTCTTCTGTGTGGAGTCTGCATGCCCCACCCTGTGTTCATGTGGGTTTCCTCCCATGTTATAAAGACATGTATCTGGAGGGTTTCTCCCTGGCCCTCCACTGAAAATTAGCTCGTTCCAAGTTAGACTTTCCTGGGAACCAAATGTTAAATAAATTGCCCGGTGGCATTTTATTTATTATTTGTTTGCCAGGAAAGTCCAACTGGGACACAGCCCATTTTCAGCAGAGGCCCAGCGAGAAACACTCCAGAAGCATGTCTTTTGACTATGGGAGGAAACTGGAGCACCCAGTGGGAACGAATGTGAACAAAGGACATGCAGACTCCATACAGAAGGCACTCTAGCCAAGAATTGAACTGGAGAACCTCTTGCTGTGAGGCAACAACACTAACTGCTGCACCACCATGCCACCCACTAACTAGTATTTTAAAAGTCAGACTTGTGCCATTGTGCTTGCATGAAATTCTGAATTCTCTAGTTGGTGTACTTAGATGGGGTTTCTAATCTTACTGAAGTCAACTGGTGTGTGTGCAAGTCTAGTCAGAGTCACTAGTGTGTGTGCATGTCTAGTCAGAAGACTGTAACTGTGTAGTTTACAGTCAGCAATACAGCCCTATGAAGCAGACATATTTTGACAGCTGTACATGTGTACACATGCATTTCATTCAGGCCTCCCAGCATCTTCTCTCAAGCATCCACTGATGATGATGTTATCCAATATATATTGTCCAGTGGCATTGTGGATATCAGACTTGTGGCACTGGCATTCAATACTGAGTTCTCTAACTGGTGTACTTAGGTAGGGGTTCTAATCTTACTGTGATCAACTGTTGTGTGTAAGTCTGTATTCACTTGGTTGGCATTCAAGAGACCATTTTACACCAGCAAGTGGGACACTTCTATGACCATCTTCCTCTCTAGACATTGCTGAAATCATCAGCTACAAAGTGTTATCAGACACTATAAAAGTCAGACTTGTGCTGCAGTGTGGATGTATAGTATGGCTACAAGAGGGTACTAGAATCTATGCTGTGTGCTAATGTACTAATGGCGATTGCTGCCACTGCATTACATGCTCCTTCTATAACAAGAATATACCTGGGAAGGAATATGCCTCCTAAGAACTGTTGACATTGTATGATACACCTGTTATGTATATCAGTGGCATATTAGGACATGTGTTGTTATAGAAGAGCAGATCAGCCTCCTACATGGTTCACAATACACCATCACAGTGATACTTGCAATGTGCTATAAGTGCGCATGTGTCTATATACCGTTATTATATGTTCTGTGACATCAATATAAATTCATATTGACTACATGGTCACATAAGTCTTGTCTTATACACATTATTATGCTGTGATATACACAACCAATATATCACATGTTTTGATTCAATTGCAACCTTGTGGAATTCATTGTATTTGCTGTTGTGTTGATATACCCAAATATTACTGAGTTGGCCAGCAGCACCATTGTGTGACTATTAACATTTGTGTTAAGAAATGTACTGCACAAGCCACAAAAAATGATCTCTAATGTGTCCTGATATAACATCAGGCTGATCAAATACAGATTTCCCATGAAACACATAAAAACATATAGGCATATGTTGCGCAACTGATGTAAGTACATGCTATTGGTAGAATTGTACAACTGTGTGCATAGTACCAGTGTATAGAATGTGGTAAATGGCCAAGGTTGATTTTGGAAGTCTTTTCACAAATCATTTACTGCAATAAATGTGAAATGTTAAGGGTAATAACACAACTAAGCACAGATCTGTATGCTGATGCCACCAGACATAGTCGCCCTGAGGAAATAATCCACTAGCTGACAGTTTGTCTCACATGATAGTCTGATTTTCTCACAAGTCCTAAACTAAATATCTCACTGTTATGGCTAGACCAACTGTAATTCACAGAATTCAGAGAAGTATTATTGCATTTTTTAGTGTTCGCTATTTTTTTAATCTGTTGTTTTTACTGAAATCAATAAAGATGGAATTTTTAGTACACTTGGCCTGTTGTCAGGGTGGAGAGAATATGCAGTTTCTGGCTGATGAAACTGGTGTGAGGAGAACAGAGGTGGGAAATCAAGATCAGGAAGGTTAGTTGGGGACTGGAATTAGCCATAGTGATTATGATCATGCAACAAATGCAAAAGGATGAGGAGAGTTAAGAGGCAGGATACAAAATTTATGCAGGTACTAGTTGGAGTACAGATGCCAGAGAAGGATTATATAAGGTTTAATGGCATGTTATGTAATCACTGACCAGTGGTATCCAAGAATAGCACACTGGTTAGTGGAAAGTTAATTATTTCTGAGAATGGTGATACATTTTAGGAGGAGGAAAGTTATACCTTTCAGTATATGCCTGCACATTTGCTATGACTGGCTTATGTTACTTGTGGGTTTGTTTTTAGATGTGAGTATGTGCTCCCTTTGTAATAAGCAAACGTTTAACAGATGAAATTTAGAAAAAAAAATAACAGTGGCATACTAATCGCATTTGAATCAAGACTCTTGCTTTTTATAATGCATTTACTTATTACAGTTAGCTAATTGCAGTACTTGACATAATGTGATTTATTGACAAATCATACACATTACTGCACAACTACTACAGGTTACATGCAAGTGTTTTTGCATACTTGAATTCAAGGGTAGTGATAAACTTACCTATAAGTTTGGCTGACAGCATGAGTAATTTGCTGTATGACTGGAGTATACTACGGGATGGCAGACTTGTGGCATATTTCATGATTAGAAAGCAACAGGCAGCTGCATTCAGATGAAGTAAATGATGCAAAGTAGCATGCCTTTCAAATGTCCATGAATTTGTCTTTAAATGTTGGGGTAATCACCCAGAAATGTATGATTTTGTGGCAATCCATGCAAATTTAAAGTCATTAGATTGTACCACATGTTGCAGTTACAGACTTCCTAATCTATATAAAATGTACATTGGTTCAATAACTTTTATTGCAACAACATTTTGAGTGAACTGCTTTATTGCTTAGAAAGTGGTCATTCATTCTGACCATTTATCTCAGACTATTTTTAACTTTTTCAGTTATAACTATGTGAAGTAGTTGTTGACCATTGATAGCCTGGCCTCACCCAACCATTTAGAACCAAAAGACTGCAAAACATATAAACGCCATATAACATATAAAAGCCATAAACAAACTCTACAACAAGAGGAGAAAGCTACTACATGTTAGAGCAAAATCCCTAAAAGGGAAGGCATCTCTGATCAATGCTAGCAAAAAACTACGATCACTCATAAAATCATCCAAGGCCAACTTTGAGAGAAAAATCGCTAAAGACACAAAAGACAATCATAAGGCCTTCTTTAGCTATGTTAGAAACCTGGGTGGAAATTCCCAGATATGCTCAGAATTAGTCCAAAATGATACAAAAATCACTGAACCCACAGACATTGCCAACATACTGGCAGACAGGTTCAGTGCAAATCTCCCCCCCCCCAAAAGGAGAAATATCTATCCCACCAGAGTCTAGCCTCCCAAACATCTCAGATGCCCAGGTGAGAGCTGCTCTCTCTAAAGCAAAAAACACAGCATCAATGGGACTGGACAGTTCCCCTGGCTGTGTGCTATATGAACTCAATGAGGAACTAAACCCAAACATAAGGCTGCTGTTTAATCTTAGCCTTACTACAGGATACGTACCCAAAGAATGGCGTACAGCAACTGTGGTCCCACTCCACAAAGGCGGTGCTTCTACGGACCTTGGAAATTACCGCCCCATAAGCTTGATGAGCCTTGTCTGCAAGGCTATGGAGAGGATCACAATGGAACTCATAAATAAAGACATTGGGGACCTACAGACACTAGATCCTACCCAATTTGGCTTTGTCAAGGGCAGATCCTGCCTCATGAACTTGGTTGACTTTTCCGAAACAGTCACTAAGGCCATTGATGAGGGTAAGGCAGTTCACACAGCCTACCTTGACCTAGCAAAAGCGTTCGACACAATACCCCACTCAGGCATCATAGAAAAGCTCACCAGCTTAGATGTAAACCCATATGTCACAAGATGGGTTGCAAACTGGCTCAAGGACAGAACCCACAGGGTTAGAGTTGCTGGTGCCATGTCAAACTCTAAGCCGGTCATGAGCAGTGTCCCACAGGGCTCAGTCCTGGGCCCCCTCTTGTTCGGCATTTATTTTTCTGAAGTGCAGGCAAACATATGGGGATTGTGGCTGACAAAATTTGCAGATGACTGCAAACTGGGCACCATAATTGACACTCCATCAGACACAGACATCCTCCAGAGAGGTCTCATAGAAATGGATAACTGGTGCCAGAGCCATGGCCTTAAGCTAAATGCCAAAAAATGTATAGTCATACCCTTTGGGAAAAACAAGGTAACCCCTAATTACCACATAGGTGGTAATCCGTTAAACATGGAAGAAGTTATCAGGGACCTGGGGACCCAAGTTGACAGTAACCTCTCTTTTGACACTCACATTGCCAAAGTGGTTAGGAAGACCTTCTACATTGCCCACCTGATCATGAAGGGATTCACATCCAGATCAGGAGAGGTCATTGTACCCCTGTACTCTTCACTTATCAGACCAATGATTGAGTACAACGCCCCATTTGGAATGTACCTTACCCGACACCTGCAGCAGTTGGAAAGACCCCAAAATTTCCTCACCAAAAGGATAAAGGGGCTCAAACATATGTCATACGCTGCCCGACTGAAGAAACTCCAGCTCTATTCAGTCACATACCGTCTGCTCAGAGGTGATCTGTGCCTGACATACAAGGCCATGTCCAACCCGGAATTAATGGACATGCTCCACCTCAAAAAATCCAAATCCACCAGAGCCACGAGCGCAAGAGACTTAAACCTCAACACGGATATAAATAGGACGTGCTGGAGGGACAGATTCATCACCCAGAGACTCCCTACACTATGGAACAGAATCCCAGTCCATGTGAGGCAGAGCCCTTCACTGACTCTGTTCAAGAGAAATCTTGATGAGTGGATGGGAGATCGTAGGTTTACCCCGGGAATCATCTCTGTGTCACTGCTGGACAGAGGCACAGCAAACTAATGGGTATAGTATTCTCATCCTAAGGGGTGGTGAAAGCCACACACACTCTGGCTAGGCTTATAAATGCCCTAGAGCAGATAGCCTAGTATGAACCTATGAACCTATGAACAATATCATGGGATGGTTGTTGCTTTTTATGTACACTAGGAATAATTGAAAAGAAATCTGGCTCATTGTTTTTTATCAGATTAATGTTATTTAATATCAGAGAATGAATGAACTGTACATTAAACCCTGGTAGGGGAACGAGCATTCTCAGTCAGGGTATTAATATACAGGTATTGCCTGCTGAAAAACAAGCCCACTGCTTCATGGTAGCATTTTAAGCTTCAGTGAAGCTAGGACAATTACAATTTAAATGGTAGCCATATTTACACTCACTAAATATTGATTTTGCATTTAGAAAGCATACAATTAAAATAAAAAAAAATGAGTTAAAAAAATTAAGGAAAAGTCTGCCTGTGCCTGTGTGTTTATGTATGTGTGTGCACGAGAATGCATTTGCAATTGTGCTCATGTGCATACCTGCTAGAGTAAGTGTGAGTAAATGAGACGGAATGAGACTATCAGACAGCACTGACTGTAACAAGCAGTCTATCAGAAGTGATTAATTGAACGTTAAGCGTTAGGTAACTCTTACTTTCTTTATTTACTGACTATGCTTAATTAAAAAAATGCAGATAAACAATTATGGTGGGGTGGTAAAAAGTGGTTCTATATTTAATTTTGTGTATATGCATGTGTGTGCTTTTAAATATGTATGTGTGTGTTTTTCTATGGTATGTGTGTAATAACGTATGTCTGTACTTCTGAATGTGTGTGTATCTACTCATTGAATACTTGCATATCTCTATATTTTTTATGTAAAAATCCTTCCTTTTATATGTTAAAGCAAGCTTGATTTATTAGGTGGAAGAACTATTTTACATTAGAAATATATGCACATAGCATTAAAAATAACAGAAAATATGGGTCTACTTCACCCTGTCAATGGCCGACAATATCGAAGCTGATATTGTGGGCACCGAACTGTCTCTGTAAGGGGAGATTTCCGTTTACTGCAATGTAGTGTGATCTCGGAGTTGGTATATTTAAGTAGCAGGGGTGGGGGTGCAGGGGGGCTTGCCCCCTGCATAGAACAATTTGTTTTGTGTTTGGGTTTTTTTTTTTGTGTGTGTTCGCTATTTGGGGGTTTCAACATTTTTGTGTCGATTATTATGCTGTCAACAGTTTGAGTTTTCAACAGCGTAATATAAACGCAAAAATATAAAGCAATTTTGCAGAAAGTCCATTCTTGAAATGCAATAATGCCCTCCTAGGTTGCTGTTATTCTGGAAATAATACCCCTCCCAGGGTGTACAAGACCTCTGTACCCCAGAACAACCCTGAGCATGCATTATTTCAAAAATAACACATACCTTGTTGGGCATTACTGCTTCCATGGCTGATACCTTCTAGTCTTCTAAATGTACAAAGCTGGCTTGTAACTGGAAAGTGTGTACTTTTTTTCAATACTTAAGTACTCCTCTTACTATTGTTGTCTTCACCTTTGCTTAAAACACACTAAATATTCAAGCATTGCAAAATTGCATTTTTTACTTTACCATTGGAGATGGCAGGATGCAATATCACTGCCATGAAATCAAGCAGGAAGGCTGCCCTCCAATTTAAAGAAAGCTGTATTTTCTGCTTATCACACTTTTAAGCAAGCTAATTGTACGTACCACAGCAAACCCCTACATTTATTCATTTCTAACAAACATTACTCCAGGACTTTCAGATCTTCTGATTCCTGTGCATTAAAGCTGACCATCACACTCTTTTCACTTGGATGAACTCAATGACAGACCCTTCCTTCACCTGCACCTCTCTATTTGGAGCTCTCTCCTTTATGATCTTCATCACATTTCTGTGTTTACTTCTTTCCACATACAGCTTAATTTGCATCTAAACCAGCAAGGTGAACAAAACTGTCCCCCCTCAGTCTGTCCCCAAACATAAAAAAAAATACACAGAATGGCCAATGTGTAGATTTGTAAATATCTGAAACCATGAAGTCAATAACCACAGATAAGCTTAAATATTGATAAACCAACTCCTCTAAATGCCAGGCAGTCCCATGCTGAGTTGTTAGACAGACATCCCACACCCGTCAGCTTGCCCAGTCCCCCCCAAGCCAAGTGGCATATTGACAGACCTCAGCCAAGCATGACAATTATTCCAGCACAGTATTATAGAGCACTCATTCTTCCCAACATGGACACTGACAATCTGTCCCAAGTAAGGAAGTGGAGAATGACGTAAGGAAGGTATCCCAACTACCTCCCATTATAAACAAAGGAGGGGAGGCTGAGAAGAATACCCCGGAGACAAAATTATTCTCAGGCAAATGAAATCTGTCTCCCCAACTTTGCTTCCAAATAAAATATATAATAACACATGAAGGCTAGAGCATCCAGTTTATTTGCATGACAAAATCTGAAACTATTAAGACAATAACCACAGATGAGCTCATTCATAAACATTGATAAACCAACCTATGAGGCCTCAGTATACTGCTTAATCTCTTGCTGGTTACAGTGACAGTCAGTCCACACAGGTCAGCTCATTCAGCACCCCAGCCAAGTTGCATACCTACAGTAACACCCTTAGCTAATCCTGAAAATTACTACAACACAGAATTGTAGACTGCTTTCTCACACCATCCTGAACACAGTCAAAGAGACCCAGAAAATGAAGGGGGAATGAATAGGAAAAAGCCATCCAGAGACCAATAACCAGCCTGCAAAGTGCACAGTCCATGAAGTGGATTGAAACCAGGATCTTAAAAGAAAAAATGCAATACTGAATAACATGAACCTACTACACACATTAATTAAATTAAGTGGTATTTCCTTCTTCAGTTTATTTATTTATTGGTTTGTGTGTTTTTTTTTTCAAACTCTAAACTAAAAGCTGGTTAGACTGTAAAACTCCTTGCAAAAAGGATAACACATATAAATCAAACAACTCGAAAGAAATATCATATACGCAAATGCCATCAGAAGAAAGCCAAACTACATCTTTATCCAAAGGACTTCAGTGCTTAAGAGCAGCAAAACCTAAAAGTGGGGCTGCCCAGGCTACTCTGTAATTTGTACATTTCCATGTTGACTCTGAAGCTGATAGTATTATCTGTCCCAAGTTAACCTTGGCAACATAGATGACTAAATCACAAAGAAATGAGGAAGCCACTGCTCCATTGTCATCAGATCTGTGATAATCTAGAATAACAAAAGATGCTTTGGGACCAAAGTGATATAATTTCCCCTGAGGTGACAAAATTCAAGACTGGAAGTAACTGGTCCCATAGCATTCCTGAAAACCTTATAGTTTCATATTTTCATAGGTAAGTACTAGGCTAGCTGGCCTTGCAGTATATTTCAAGCCTAGCTAATTTCCCTTTTGGTGCTTGAGAAAACCATGCCAATTGGTGTTTTATTAGCTTTACCTTTCTCATGACCGATAATTATATACTACCCCTAGTGAAAACAACTGGGTCATACCACAGACAATTTGAGGGACCTATGTGTGGAATAAAGCATTTTGGAGTTATTGCCATAGCTACTTCCCATAAGGTGGTGTCTAGGCTACATTTCACTCTGTTCTATCAAACTACCACTCACCTTGCTCTTTGGGTAATGAAAGAATAATCTAAAATTTGAAATACGCCTGCAACCTCTAAAATGAAATGAACAAATTTAAAAGTTGGAACCAGCATCTGTGCTAAGGAATAACTATCTATTATAAGTCATAAATGCTCTAGAGGACCATATTGATGTCCTTATAAATATATCCACTGACTGGCCTTCCTTGGCTAAATCCAATGTTTAGAACTGTACTTCAAATTTAATGTTAGGCGGTCTATGTGTTTCTTGTAATATCTCACAGTAATTAAAAAGCTTCCACTTTACCTATTCTGTGAGCCCTCAGGAGACATGACAATGCCCAGCAGATCTGCTAGGTTTGCAGAGAGAGAGAGAGGAATTTTTGTTCACTGGATCACAATGACTGACTGAGAACATAATTGTGTAGAATGTGCTTTAGCGTTATACAAGTTCAAAGTTTTATACAAGTTCAAATGTTAATATAAATATCAAGTATTGTTCTGGTTATATTATGTGGTGTTTAATATTTTGTGTGTTCTTCAATTTGTGTCTCAATGTTCATATCTCACAATTCCATTTGAGTGGGTGGGGTTACATAAGTATGTATTCAAATTTTATGTTAATCAGCATCCAGATTTCTGGCCAGTTGTACCTATTTTTCATGGGCCTTTGTCCAGATTTTTGATGTTTCCAGGTTGAGAGGTATAATCCAAAGCCCTCCCTGTATAACATGAGTGAAGTAAATAATCTTGAGTTGGTAGCACTTACACCACCTTCTGTATCAAATAATCTAAATCCATTGGAGATTCAGGCAGCCCAGAATAAAGATGAAACATTATATCATCTAAGGAAACCCTACGGTACAATCTATGATGAGTAAACCCCCACTGAATTGAAGAGAGTAACAGGCACAGAGCTTTCTCCAAAACAACCTGTGGTTTAAACCTCATTGATTGGTCTTGGATTTGGCAATCCAAACCAAAAATGAATCATGGACCCCTATTATATCTCTCTAGCATAAATAAAATAAAAACTAAATGACCCATAAAGTCAGGTTAACAAAGTAGCGCAAAAGACATACATGTGGTAGTCAGTGAACACAGAATGGACTCCTTTCACAATGTTGTTGTGTCTTTCGGCTTTTCCCAGTTAGGGGTTGCCACGGCAGAACTCCGGTCCGCTAATGATTGGCAGTAGATTTTTATGTGCTGAGTTGCCAGCCCTGACACATAACCTTCAAAGAAGGTACACCCATTCATGCATGTCTCCACACAGAAGATGCTCTAGCTGAGAATCGAACAGGACAACGTCTTACTGTGAGGCGATAATGCTACCGCAGCACCACCACCACCGCAGTCCGGAATCCTTTCACAATGATGTACAAAAAAGCTTCTGCCAATAGGCCATCTAGAGTCTATGGATCATCCATCTACCCTTTATGAGCCTTTTACTAGACTACCAATGATTCAAAATTTGAATAATATGGAAATTCTGACAGTCTAGGCAAAAATCTGAGAATGAGAATCCAACAATTAGATTCTTGTTGTCTTGGCTACTCAGTTCATCATGCATTTAAAGACTATAATTTAGATGAACAGAACGGAAAACCAGTTCATTTTCTGATGAGTTAACCATTGTAAAAGAAAATAATCTGAAGACTACCCGCAGGTTTTTCTGATGTTAGCTGCTCAGGAATTGTACAACAGCTGTGTCACTGCTTGCCAGTCATCCAAAGATCCAGTGGTGCAGTAGTGGAGTTCTCTTGTGCATCCAAATCTTGTCAACAAAATCTGGGTATTTGTAAGTAAGAAAGGCTGTCAGGTAGGATGTTGCAGCTACAGTAGATTAAATTGTCAGAAATGTTAGGTTAATTTGAAGACTTTGTTAACCAACAATCTAAACAAGAATTGTGCCAACTTTTATCACTATATATTTTTCACTAATTCCTTCACTAGTTCCTGGCTGTCTGAATGAAGAAGGTCTTCATTTACCTGCCTAGTAACTCTCACTCTGTGATGTTTTTGATACCCACCTTTTAACAAATTAGACAGGGACCTACAGAAAGACCCATCCATAGGCACCACAACAGCACACAATTAAGAAGACCAAAAAGATCCATGACGTTTCTTACTCTAACTTTTTTGCAGGCTAAAAATATGCTGAGTGCCACATACAAGTGGTCTAGCATAGTCCATGGTGATTTAAAAGCTAAAGAGACTACAGCAATTTCAAGACCCAGAAAGACCAATGTCCAGAGCTGGCTTACAATCTTGTCATCAGGAAGAGAACCCCAAGTTAGTAACATATTGCATTAAATTGCTCTGCGCCCTCCTTAGCACCCTGAACATCACTTCTAATGATAAAAAAGTCATCAGGATTCCAGCTGGGGAGTTGTATGCTGTCAACACCCATGAAAGACCATGCTAAATTTCTCAAAACTAGCACATGCCATCATACAGGCTATGGGCATGGTCACATAAAAGTAAAATTTATCCTCAAAGTGCATGCCCAGTAGCTGCCATTCATTTTCACAAATCGGTAGCTGTTGGAAGACAGCCTTAATATCTAGTTTCAGCATACAAAGATTATGGCATTTCATAATGATCCAAACAGCATCATCTAATGACACACTCTGAACACAAGCCTCCTTTTTTTCTTTTAAGGGACTGGACCCAATGTGGAAATTCTAAAAGGATCAGAAGAGGAGCATTAAAGAAGCCAGCTAATCTTCCCATGGTTGCTTACTTTTTTTACTAAATTCCAAACTGCATCCTTTTTACTGACATCTTAATGACATTTACTGCAAGCTTTACCATGGGACTACACATAGATTTTATGGAAAATCCTGAAACAAAGACTTTTACCAATTCATGAGCCAAACTTACATAATCCTTTACCATAGCTGCCAGCATGCATACCCTTATGTCAAAATGTGGAATTTTATTTTCAATGGCCTCAGAAGGAATTAGTTCTTCTGAAATCCCTGAAAGGAGCTTCTACCCCAAGATGATTGCTCTGAAGAGAAGTATGACTGTTTTCCATCCCTCCAGATGTCTCTGCCTATGTTTCTTCCTGTTTGACCCAGCATTTAACCACTGGATGTCATTCCTACAGCGAGATCAAACATGGGCAAAACAGCAAGCTAGCTAAACACACTTGCCAATATTAAAGCTCAGAAAAAAAACTTTGACTTTAGACATGCTCATCAAAACCTGTTGAAGTAGGCAATTTTGACTTATCTATCATTACTCACAAAAATGTGCCTACAAGACATTATCACCATTTTAGAGACTTGCTCACTGCTTTTAACATCTAGAACAGCTGGTCATACCAGAGCCAAGCAAACCCATCTCTGAAATGGTGAGCTTTACACATAATCAAAATTATATCAATAGTTGTGGTGGGGGAGGGGAGCAATTATTGCCATATAGTGAATAAAACCCACAATCCAATGATCTCAATTTCTTAATCTAAATTTACCCATTTGTCTTTTCACTAGAGTGATTAAAGCTGAAGAAGAGTCTTTAACCAATGGCCTTTCTGCATGTAAGATATGCTGAATCATGTCAGCATTGACAAGGTCAGAAACATTAACATACCCCCCTAGCAAATCTTTTCTTTAAGAGTAACAGGGATATGAGTCATAATTAGCCACTGAAGTATTATTTCCTGCACCTAGCACACCCACCCCCAGCATTGCTACTGAAATAGTTTGTTACTCCATAGCCTGAACTGTGTTGCTTAGTGGGCATAGGAGAATGAGGAAGGTCAAACTCTTGAGATTCACAATGCCTATAGTATAATCATTAGAACCTATGAAGGATAGCTGCCATTTATTATTTAGACCTTTATCAGCCCTTTCTTGATAACAAAATCAAACAATTTAGCCTTACCTTCTTGAGATAAGGCATTGAAAGGACCTCTAAATACTCTTAAACTGGTTAGTCCTGATGTATTTCCTAAATTAATCTAATTACCTGGTAGGTTGACTGCTGTGAAGTAAGGAGTTCTGCAAAACTGTGTGTCCACTGCCAACTTATTAGAGTTTTAGCCTGTGAGACTATTTATTCTCAATGAGAGTTCAAATCCTCTAGTATCAACACAACTAATATGAAAAAAAGTTAAATTCATCATTATCAAATAAACTAGGCAAAATGATCTCAAGATTCCCTACCACAAAGGAAACGTAGGCAGTAACATGATATTAGCCTATAGACATAACTTGAATGTACTAACTGTACCCATGATAGATCAACAAATATATTAGAATAGTTAAAATCAGAATTTATCATTTGGTTAATGGGGATAGGAACTAAACTTTACACTTAAGGAATAAAATAAAACATTTTAAGGCTTTTCTGTAAAAGCTTACACAGATTCTGCCATAGTCTGCTGTGAGGGAAAGATTATTTTGTTTTCGTTTTCTTGTAATTTTTGTTGAACTATTGCCTTTTTCTGTTGTGTATACTGTGGTGTATTTTATTTACACTGTGTTTTAATTTTATTTTGTTTTCTATTACATAATGAATCTAGGAAACTTACTAGAGCTTTGTCTGTTGTGAGTTATATAGAAATTAGAACAGGTTAATTAAGGTTAATTACCTGTGAACTGAGGGTGGAGCTAAGAACTAAACCTTGTATTTAAGGAGTAAAACAAAAAAAAATCAAGACTTTACTGGAAAAGCTGACTCAGACTGCTATATACTTTTGCAAGGGAGAGGTTAGTTTGTTTTTGCTGTCATTTAATTTTGTATTGCTTCATTGCATTTTTCTATTTTGAATATTGTGATGTATTTTCTTTATACTGTGTTTTAAGTGCATTCTGCTTTCAATTGCATATTTATACTAGAAAATCTGTGAACTGAATGTGGTACTAAGAGCTAAACTTTTTTTATTATTTAACGAATAAAATAAAACATTTCAAGGTTTTACAGGAACACTCACTCAAACTCTACCACAGACTACTATGACTGAAAGGTTAGTTTGTTTTTATTTTCTTGCAATTTGTATTGCTCCGTTGCCTTTTTTGTTTTGTATATTGTGTTGTGTTTTCTTTACACTGTGTTTTAATTTTTTTCTAATTTCATTTACATTTTTAAAATAGAAAACAGACCGGAGCTGTATCTCTTCTGAGACACACAGAAATTAACATTTCAGCTACATGACTTGTGAATGTCCATGACTTTTTTTTTTTTTTTAACTTTTCAAATAACACCAAGTAGGGTTTGGCCTTATTGGCCTGAATGGAAGTATAAAGATTTATAAAGTAAAAAAGTCATGGATATTCATAAGCTATGCAGCTGAAACACTTGATGCCCTTAAGGGGTCATTTGCATATATCTCATAGGCTTCCATTATAAGAGGTTTAAGGTATTACACAGTAAAAACTCTAGCTTGGCTGGAATTTTCTTGCAATTTTTATTGAATGGTTTGCATGTGTAACCTTTTTACCCTTCGATTCATGTATATTTAAATAAAATGTCATAAAAACTTGTTACAAATATAAAAATATGCTAGCTGTTCTCAGTGTACCTGTTATACTATCATTAAAGACACAGGCTTGACTTGCCAATAGAATGAATCAGATTAAAACCCTACAAAGATGAGAATTCCTTCAATCACATTAACTGCACAAGCAACTGAAGAAATTTCAAGCTTACTGTAACTTAAGAGCTACTCTGATGAGATTACCTACCCTAATGATATTGATACAACCATGACACGACAGCCAAGAAAAATATTAACATCCTGTTAATATGAAAGATAAGACCTTTTGTCAGAGAGCTAGACCATCCATACCAGTATGAAGAAAAACAAGGGTAATTAAACTACCAAACCAACATTAATATATTACCATAAGTAAAAGCTAAAAATAAAAAGTAAAGTTTCAACCAAGCCAGCAAGAAGGAAAAGAGGGCTACACTGCTGAAAAGCCAATGTCATATACCCCAATACTAAGTAAAAAAGATGAGTCCACAACTCCCAAACCCACAAACACAAAATATCAACTCCCTGAAATATTGAAGGTGTTTGCAGCTCACATCTGAACCTTAGGTCCCTGTCATTACCAAGTGAAGATGGATAGCTAACTCAGCAAACCATATTTGGCACTAAGTACCTTAACCACGCAACACCTGATGAACATTCTATTAGGAAACACGCACTAAACAAGGAGCTGGATAAAAAAATAATAACACAGCAAAAATGAATGGGCTGAAATACAGAGCATCTTGGTAATATAATGCTGAAGACAGAAATTATCCTCAAGCAGGTGAGCCACCAATAAACAGACTCCAACAGCTGACTACAATTCTGCCAAAAATAGACAATAAACAAAGGAACCAGATAAAAATATATGACTCAGCAGAAACAAGGGGGCTGAAATTTAAAACCTCTCAGCAGTATAATACTGAAGACTGAGGAATTACCCTCAAAACAGATGACTATATTAGTAAACAGACTCCAACAACTGACTACAATTATCCCAGAAATAGGCACTAAAAAATGAAACAGAAAAGAAAATAAGCACAATGTGGAAATGTATAAGCTGTAATATGAATTCTCCTGGCAATACAATACTGAAGATCAAGGAATTATCATTAAACAGCTGACAACTCCAGTAAACAGACTAAGATTGAAAAAACAAACAAAAAAAAACTGGCAGGGGTTCCTTGCCTCAAACCAGTGACTTGAACTTGACATGAAACTGTCACACTTCACAAAATACTACAATAATACCAATCTGGTGCCAGGCAGTACAACCCTAAAAATCAGAAGAAACAACCTCCAACCAGATAAATTCACCAAGAAACTCCCAAAATGGCGAAACCTTTCAAACAACGACAAGAGTTTGCATTATTTTTTTTCCTCTCTTACTAGACAGAATCATCATGCAATAAGTAAAAGACTATGTTAGAAAATTACTCACTGGATCTACTTGTTTGACAAGTGGCAAACACCAAGGGAAAATTTCCAGTGAATTCACCAAGAACATACCAAGCACTATGCAAAGTTTGATAGCACACATCTTCCCATTCTGAGTTAATAATATTCTAGTGCTTGGAAAAGGACGACACTCCCATCATTACCAATATTGACCTCGGGGATAAAACTATTTGTAAGCCAATAAAATCTGTATTGGATTTGTTACATACCAGCTTAAGGATTCTAATGCTTAATTCAACCCTAGAGAGGTACATTTCTTGGAAAATACACTGTCTTGAGCAGTATAAAGTATGCTTTTGTATGTATTTCAGTATTTCAATCAAGTTTGTTTTTTCTCTGTTTTTGTTTATACATGTGTGTGTGTATGTATGTATATTGGAGCCCAGATGCTAATTGACTGTTGTTAAAGTTGACATTTGTTATATTGACATATTTTGTCCAGCAAAGCAGATGGTCAATAGCTGAGTGAGATCACTGCAGTATCGGGGTTGGAGAATATGCTTTTTCCCCGATATTGCGTGATCTCTGAGTTAGAATATTTAAGCATCGGGGAGGACTTGTTCCCCTACACGATTAATTTTCTTTTGCAAGGACTGATGTTGTGCCTTGGAGAATGTGCATTAGGGTTTCAATGTTTTTTTTTACCTTTTTCAGGCAACGATTTTCATGTCAATATAAGGAAATTCAGACCAACTTCAGTATTACAAATACATGGTGTGTGTGTGTGTGTGTGTGTGTGTGTGTGTGTGTGTGTGTGTGTGTGTGTGTGTGTGTGTGTGTGTGTGTATGTACACATCTATGCATGCATGCCTAATACACGTGTGTGTGTGTGTGTGTGTGTGTGTGTGTGTGTGTGTGTGTGTGTGTGTGTGTGTGTGTGTGTGTGTGTGTGTGTGTGTATGTGTAAGTGTGCATAGGTTAGTGGAAGAAGTGGGACACATGAACACAGTGAAAACTGTCAGTCTAAAACTATAAACATTGCTATACCAATAATAATGTATCTCTACCTCTCAATGACTTGAATTCCGTTTTCTGCAGTATGAATAATGATTAAGTCATGCTATTTATTCCTCCTGGTATTTTCACATATGCACATGCTGTAGCAATATACTGTTCCTGCATGTGCCTTAAAATGTAAGCTTGGGTATATTTTTACTAGTATGCAATATATATGGTGAGTTGCATTTTGATGATTCAGTATCTGACTTTCGGTTTTAATATTCTGTCCCTGTCAATCCAACTTTAAAACAAACAGACATAAAAACTTTCATTTACTTCATCTGTAATTGCAGACTGTAAAGTGTGGAGATACAATATAATGTTCAGATCCGAATTTTTGTCCAAAGGGGCTATGTCTGTATGTATTTTTGATAGAAATTAACAAAGAGAATCGCAGTTATTTAAAGCAGATGCATGTAACAATCAATCTCTCCTCTTTTGCTCCCTTTGCTTGAATATAATAAAATATATGGTGACATAAACAAGTTCAATTCATCAACTTCCTTGGTATATTAAACAATTTTCAGTATATGATGTAATCGAAAACCAAGAAGCAGGGAAGGCTTGCATGCATCTTCATCACAGATCATTAAACCAGCTTTTTTATTGTAGAAAGCAGAGCCTGACAGAAAACTCAATAACGAAATATTGTTAACACAAACAACTATATTCATACATTTTAATAGAACTATTTATCACAGAAGGAACTCTTGAAGCATTCTGTAGGCTTTCTGACATTGTGGGAAGATGAATGATGAATCGGACGCAGTGCAGGGTTTCTTAATAATTTATTGGGTCATGAGTTACGATTTCATTCAATTCAAAATGATTAGATGGGTTTGCCCCAGGCATAGAGCATGGTGTATGTAAAAAGAAAATAGATTAAGTAAACCCTCATTGAGTTTAAATCATTTCAGATAAGGCACAAGTACTGGGACCCTGACACATTTGTTATTAACCTGCTGAGCCATCCAACAACATTTTACCTCACTGCTGAATAATCATATGATAAAAGTTATCACTGATGTTAAAGAATATATACATAATACAATAAGCATTGTACAGTCTCAGTTCATATTTTCCTTTTGTGTTGTATAGTTTTATGTTTTGTAGTCAGTGTTGTGGTCTGTGGTTACCCATGAAACAGCTGGCAAAAGAAACCAATATAAATAAGTGATGGCGGAAAGGAAAAAAACATGTTGGATGGAATCTTCAGTCTGACTTTATTATGAGGTGACAAAAAATGTTTCATAATGTTTTATAAACTAGAACAACACCTATAGCCCATAATTACAGACTCTATACCCATTATATGTAGCAATATTTCTTAATAGTGTGTTCACAATACTCAATAAGGAAAATACAATATTTTCTGCAGTATGTGCATATGTTCCAGCACAATTTTCCTATCACTTATAAAATAAAAGCTTTAGTGTTTTTAATATGTTGAATTACATCATGCCAGTGGTTGAAATGTATTTATATTTCTTGTTACAAATACATCATAAGTGGACCCAAATAGAATACACTAAGTCAATATAACTTATTATAACTAAAACCTGTATATTAATTTTAAAGGTCTTAAAAGGACTGGTATTCTAATTGTGTAACAAAAATTTCAAGTCACATGGTTCACATTGTAAGTACCCAGCAGTGACTGTAGAGTTTTGATTGCATTCTTATTGTCAGTGATCTACAATAAACAGCAGTAGGAAGGCCAATAAGACACCATTAAACTAAAGTGGATTATAATGAACTACAAGTTCTATTGCTTTCTGGTTCCTGTAAGTGTTTTTTGTTCTTGATATGTTATGTGCCTGTTATTCTTTATGTTGTAGGCTTTCTGCCTTCATAACGACATAGATGGGTAGAATGCATTTAGGTACAGATGCTTACTCTTTTGTATTGCATCAGAGAGACAGAGGGACATGCACCAGATTGTCAGTATAGAAGTTAGCAGCCAACCCACTAATATGAATTTAATAGTTGTATGTGTGTGTGTGGGGGTGGGGGTGTGTGAGATTGTGTGTGTGTGTGTGTGTGTGTGTGTGTGTGTGTGTGTGTGTGTGTGTGTGTGTGTGGTATATGTATATGCATGTGATGGAGTCTATATATGTTGTCACAAAAAGCTATGGTGTTGGCCAACAAAAAATAAGGGCAAAACAGAAATGACATCAGTGGAAACTATCAAATATAAAACAACTACATTAGTTTAAATTAATATGTATTTCTGCCAGAGTGTTTCAGGCAGTTCACTCCTAAGATGATGTGTTCTATAGAATGTCGTTCAAACACTGACCACACCATCCCAACCGCAATGACTGACCTGTCCTGGGATTTTAGTCAATGTCTTCCATTCTGTCCCTTGTTGTATTCATTGAGGATACATACCAACATCATTTTGGGTGAGTGTGGACATCTGCCACCAAGTTAAATGCATAGTTGTTATGCTCTGTGCTTTTGTTTCTGTAAAACTGAGCTCTTATCACCCTTTAATAATTGATAGGTTAGCTCTGAAACATGATTAAATGTTGATCACTGGACTTACTGGAGTGCTTGCAGAAGATAAATTACTCTTGTAGTTTGAAAGACCCTTTGCTGGCTGGGGATGTGAAGACCTATCCTAAAGTTGCATAGGTACTGCAGGAGTCTGTTTGTAACACAATTGAAAAAGTGACGTCACCACAGTAAATAAATGGGACAATCCAATCTGAACAATGCAGGAATAAAATGTTCATAGATGTATACTAGGCTAATGATCATTAGGGCCGTTATAAGCCTAGCCAAGCAATCCAAATGTATACCACAGGCTATATGTTGTAGATGTTTATATAGGGGTGAGAGTTGGTTACAACATGATTTACTGTTCATCAGAGGCAGTCAGTAGACCTAACAATCTTAACAGTCAAGACAAATTTGTCAAATTCAGTAACAGAGGATGAATGATTTTAAAAATCATTCACAAAGTGCTAATGTGGCACTAATGGACATGCCAGGCAGTGCTCCAAAAAGATTTTTGAGGTTTTTTGTTCATGGTATTTACAAAAATGAAACACTTTCCAAGGAACTTCTAAGCTACTTCACAGTCAGGGACTAAAGCTGGAGGTGTCTATTTACATCAAAAATAACTATACTTCAAGGCTGGTCAAATAGGACAAAGCACTTGAGCTGCTCCATGTTAAAATCACCATATGCAAAATCCAGTACCACTTCTTTGAAAGCTATAGGTCCCCGTCTATGAGCCAGGAAACCCATACTATGTATTTAAACTTATTAGAAACACTAACCATCCAACCCAATACCATATTCTTGGGTTACTTTAATTACCCCACTATTAACTGGGAATCCTATACTACACCAAATGTACATGCACAGAGATTCCTGAATTTTGTAAACACAAGCTCCCTGGACCAGATAGTCAATACACCAACCAGGGATGCATAGTGGATATGATCCTCAGTAACATGGGAGAGTGTTGCACACCCCCTATTGTAATGCCTTCCCTGGTAAGGTCAGACCACAAAATGGTCTCCTCTGAAGTAAAAATAAAACCTGGACCCCACAACTAAACATGGAATATTCAGGAACTACTCTAAGGCTGACCTCCTGCTATTACATGATAATCTGGCAAAATTTCAAGCCCCCGTAAATCCTGAGAACACTGCTGCCTGCGCAGAACCATTCACAAAAACCCTGTACAAGCACGTTAATAGCTGCATAGAGACAGCTGTACCCACCAGGAAGAAGTACAGAACTAGCTCAAAAAACAAGCCACCCTGGTGGAATCACAAAAATCAATAGGCTGTATAATAGAAGGAAGAAAATAATGGCAAACATTAGGAGGTTTAGCAACCAGCAGGATCAAGGCACTCTCATCAAACTAAACAAACAACTCAGAGGATAAATAAAGTCTTCCAAAGCCAATTTGAGGTAGAAAGACCAACCAGCATATGTTAATGTAATTGTGATAGGAGCCAAGTTGAAGGTAACATGGAAGACGTACTGGATGGGGAATGGTGTAACCCAGAGTGAGCATGATCTGTTAACATGGGAGCCAGCAAAGTATTGTATTGTGGTCAAGGAATTTCTGAGAAGATAGGTCACTTATTGTTATTACTATTATTGTAATTTATTTTTAGATTAATTATGCATTTTTGATGCCTTTGAGAAATATAACTATTTATAGAAAAACAGTTTTGGTGTAGGCTAACTTACATGTGTTTTTGTCGTATTCTAAGGATAAAATAGTATGGGATGGAATATTTTAACTGTTTGCATTTTATCAAGTTGATCCATAAGCTTAGTATTTGTGTAACTGTTGTGTAACAGTTCATAGAAAGAGCATACTATAATGCCAATGTATTATGTACACATAGTTTCACAGGGTTCCAGCTAGCTATTTGCAGTATGCTAGGGGAATAACTACAAGAAAAGAAATGGCTAGCATTTTTGATCTTTTGCTAAAGCCTTAACAGATGCCATTATGAAACCCTAGCAGATGTTTAATATCTTTGATTATATCTCAATGAGTATTATGTGTGATGACAAGTAGAAGTTATTATGTGCCAGTTGCATTCAGTTTAATGAAACTAAAGTGTCAGTATTTGTACCTTCAAAATGTCAACTGTTGTTGAACATATTATAATTTATTTTATTGAGGTATACACTAAGGATCATAGGATCACAGGAAGTACAACCAAAGTAAGTTGCGAGGACATTTCTACAGTGCCAGTACCCACACCTGTGAGGGACCATCCACATATAGAGGAGTAAAACAAGTCAGCTCACAGGATTTAGTCCTTAACTGCATGGAATATAGATCTCCACATACGTGTCTATAAGAGACTGAGGACAGAGATGGGCATCAGGTCTTTCTTTACAGTAAAAGATCATTAGAACAGTAATCTTTTATGTAGAAATTGCCATGACCTTTTTAGTGATGTGATGTACCTGGACAAGTAAATATCAAAGCAGGCATTGCATGACAGCAGAGCAGAGTAGGATGATAACATTCTTCGCATGGATTAAATTTCATCAGCTCCATATCCTAGTTATCACTAAAACCTGGTTAAGGCCTGAAATTACAGATGAAGAAATCATTCCTTCTGGTTACATCATCATTAGGAAAGACTGAATAAGTAAACAGGCTGGGGATGTGGCCATCATCTTTCAAGTCACTTTACAAATCCACACTCACCTCCCACATATTCAAAGATACAGCAATGAAGAAATACTAAAAGCCAAACTCCACCTAAACAATCAGAAATCCATAATCATTATAGCTGCCTACATCCCCCCAAAAATGCCAAGACTACCAAAACCATAATGAGCTAATTATCTTCTAATTTCAACCAAGAAACTATCTTGCTCAGTGACCCTCACATAGATTGGACCACTAGCAAACCTACCTCTACATCCCATACTATTGACCTCTGTCATTTTACTCATCTGATCTAAAAGCCAACCTAATTTGACAAAGTATCCAAAAAAAAAAAACATCCATACAAGACTCTCAACCAACCCTGAAAAAAATTAAGCTAACCAGTACCCTCCCAGACGCTATCAGTGATCATTACCCCACCTACATCGATACAGAATGCCTCAAGCCCTTCAAACCCGATAGTTCAACTTCGTGAGAAGCATAAACAATTTTGATAAATCAATATTTAATGACACACCCCAAGAAGAGGAGGAAATAGGTGGAGTGGAGGAAGAATGGCAGCGCCTAAAAACAGCATGTGTTAGGACTGCAGAAAAGATATGTGGCTGAGCCAGGTATGGAAATAAATTACATAAGGAAAGCTAGTGGTGGCATGCAGAAGTCCAGGAAGTCATCAAAAGAAAAAAGGAGTGCAGGAAGAAGTGGGATATAGAAAAGACTGACCAAGGTAGGCAGGACTACTGGATGACTAACAAAGAAGCTAAGAAAAAAGTTGCAATAGCAAAGAATAGGGCATCGGAGGCACTGCACCAACGTCTGGAAAGTGACTCAGTAAAGGGCACAACGAAACTATATCAGGTTGCAAGGTAAAGACAGAAAGTTAAAGATGATAGTCAGACACTCTTCATAAGGGATGCCAATAACAACTTGCTCACCAGCCCAGAGGACATTAAAGGCAGATGGAAGTAGTATTTCCAGCAGCTTCCGAATGAAGAAAACTCAACAGAAGCTGTACTGCCCCAGAAACAGCCTACAATGAGAGAAGAAGAGGAGACCACCCTAGAAGTAAGAACAGCACTAAGGAAGATGAAGTCAGGGAAAGCAGCAGGCTCAGATGAGGTCACAGCAGATATGATAAAGATGCTGCGTGAGATAGGGGAGAAATGGCTCTTGAGGGTACTAATAGCAGTGTGGAGAGAAAGGTGCATCCCAGATGACTGGAGAATAAGCATGCTCATTTTAGTGTACAAGAGCAAAGGGGACATCCAAAACTGTGAGCAGTACAGAGGTATCAAACTCCTATCACATTGCATGAAAGTTCTGGTGAGGTGATTGATAAACGAATACACAGAGTAGTAGAACGTAAGATGGAAGATGAGTAGAACGTAAGATGGAAGATGAGCAGTTTGGATTCAGATCAGGATGCAGCACACTTGACCCGATGTTTGCATTGAGACAGATACATGAGAAGAAGCTAGAGATGAGGAGAGAGTCCAACTGGGCATTCCTAGACCTGGAGAAAGCATATGACAAGCTCCCAAGAAAGCTGATCTGGGCAGTACTGCGGTGGTTTGAAGTCCCAGAAACATTGGTAGAATTAGTGCAAGTATGTACAAGGATCCAATGACTCAAGTACGAACAGTGTTCATCCTCACAGAGGGGTTCCCAGTGGGTGTGGGTGTACATCAGGGTTCAGCTCTGAGCCCACTGCTGTTCATACTGGTGAGGGACTATATTAGCAAACAGGTTTGAGGGGACAGGTCAGCAAAGCTGCTGTATGCAAACGATGTGGCAGTACAGGCAGACTTTGAGCTAGAACTTTAGCAAAGGATAGGAGAATGGAATGCAAATCTGAAGGCACATGGGATGAAACTAAGCACAGATAAGACGGCAGTAATGGCAGCAAATTAGGGAAATCAGAAGAAGCTGAGACTAGAGATAGAAGGGAAGATTCTGGAACAGGTAAACAGCTTGAAGTGTCTGGGAGGAGTAGTTGAGGAGAAAGGCAGTCTGAATGAAGAGGTCAAAGCTAGAATCAGAGGGGCTGCAGCCAATTGGTATAGAGTATTAGGTGTAGTCTATGACAGAAGAATGCCAAAGAAGCTGAAAAGTAAGGTGTACAAGACAGTGGTGTGACCAGTACTACTGTATGGTACAGAAACCTGGGCAGTAAAGACAGAACAGGTGAAGAAGCTAGAGGTGATGGAAATTAAGTGCCTAAGAAAGGTGATAGGATGCACATTGTGGGACAGATGAAGAAATGAGGACATAAGATCAGAAGCCAAAGTAGCTCCAATTGCAGAAAAGATCAAAGAGAACAGATTACGGTGGTTTGGGCACATGCCCAAAAAAGCAGAAGACAATTTGGCGATTAAGGTTTGCGACAGACAGGAAGAAGGTAAGAGGAAGCAAGGACATCCAGCAAAGAGGTGGATGGATTGTGTGAAAGAAGATCTGTGACAGGCAGGCATGAGTGTTGAAGAAGGCAGGAGTGTGGCACTGAATCGAGAGAGTTGGTGACAGTTAACACAATACCCCTTTTCCCATGTAGAAAAATGGGAAAAGGAGGGCTGATGATGATGATGCATATTTAATGACACACATAATCAATGTAACTAGGAACCCCTGAAATATCTGCCTCTAGATGAAGCTGTCATTTTGAAAACTCATTCTTAACCGTACTAAACCAATGCGCCCCACTGAGACATAAATGTGCAAAAAAAAGAGTCTTCCTCATGGTTAACCTATCAAACTAAACAACTCATGAGAGACAGATGCAACACCTGGAAACAATGGCAGAAAGCTTGGACCCATTCCTACCTAGAGACATATCAGTGCCTTGGAAACCACACAAAGGCACAAATTCATTATGAACTTCAACTCCACAAACCAGGCTACACATACCAGAAACCGCAAAATATTTTTGGCAAAATTTAAACAATCTCCTAAAACCAGGCAGAAAAAACACCCCAAATCTTTTCCTATCTGAAACTAGCAGGGTCATTGCAAACAAATTCAACATACCCACGTTTCTTATCCATTACTCTACTTAACTCAAGAAATACTATTCTATACCAACCCCACCTAACCCTCCAGACCATAGCTCCACAATCCAACTCAATCTAACAACCATACAGACAAATGCCATGAAAAAATACATCAAAAGTTAAGATTTGAGAGCATATATGTCACCCAGGCTCAAAGCAAAAGTTAAGATTAGCGAGTGCGTCAGTCACTTAAGCTCAAAGCAGAGGAAGTGAGTGCGAGAAAGGCTAAGCTGATATCTGAGAAGCTGAAGTTTATAGTTTTGAGTTAGTTATGATCAGCAGTGGATATCACCAGGTCTTATCTCACTACTTTAAATACACCTCCACATTTCTGAAAACCTAAGTGGATATCAGGAGAATAAAATTCACTGAAATAGCTGTTGCAATACAGCAGATGGATTAAGCCTTGACTGCACTGCCAGTGGCAGGGGTTCAACTAGTGGACCTAGTAGATGATGAAGCAAGCTGAAAAGGGAGTTGGTACGGTAGTTAAGGATACCTCACCCACTTATTTCTGTAAAAAGGAGTTGACTGAGTCTGTAACAAGGTGCATCACTTAGCCGATGGCTAGATGACACAGTCTGACCACATTTGCCTGAGCTTTTCCATCAGTGAGCACACAGTGTTCTAGTTTGGAAAACTGGATGGGGATACTGCCTTGCACAATGGGACTGCATAGCACATGCTGGCCAAGAGCTGAGATGAGCAGGCACTGTTAGGAAATCTTATCTGCTGTGAATCAAATTAGCAAACACACATGCACACACACACACACACACACACACACACACACACACACACACACACACACACACACACACATGCACGCACAGACACACACACACACGCACACATGCACACACACACGCACACACTCACACACACACACACACTCACACACACACACACACACACACACACACACACACACACACACACACACACACACACACACACACACACCAATCAGTCATGTTATTTTAGCCAGGATATAAGAAATTAATTACTCGTTAAGGTGCTTGTAGGATCTTACTTGTCAGTAATTAAAGAGGTAAAAAAAAATCAAAAAAGCAAGTATGGAAAAAACTTGATATTCATAAGTCAAAACATATAACATAACAAGCACACAGGTAAACAACATCAGAAATACCAAGTATAAGGGTAGCTTTAAGCAGAATGACATAATGATGTGATAAAAGCCAGCAGTAAAGATTTTTATAAGGTAGCTTAAAGGATAAGTCATGTAATTCCCATAGAGCTGAAGAAAAGCCAGCAGTAGCTATACTTATAAGGATAGCTTTAATAGCACAACCATTAGGTCTGCTAACAGTGGGAGAAGAGCAGTTGCCAACATATACTCATACTGAGAGAGAAGCACTGCAAATTATATTAATATAAGTCTCCTGAATAAACAACTAAGAAAAGTGGAACTGAGCACCTTAGACAACCTGTACATCTTTGTTCATAGGTTCATAGGTAAGTACTAGGCTATCTGCCCAAGGACATTTATAAGCCTAGCCAGAATGTGCTGACTTTCGCCAACCCCTTAGATTAGTTCCCTGTGCCTCTGTCCAGCAGAGCCATTAGTTCCCTGTGCCACTATCCAGCAGAGCCACTGCAGTGATCCCCAGGTTAAATTTTCTGTTTCCCATCCACCCATCAAGGTTTCTCTTGAAGAGTGTTAGAGAGGGGCTCTGCCTGACGTATATTGGAATCCTGTTCCAAAGCATGGGGTGTCTCTGGGACAGGAATCTATCCCTCCAGCATGTCCTATTTATCATTGTGGTGAGGTTTATATCTCTAGAGCATGTGGCTCTCCTGGATTTGTTTTTTTTAGGTGGAGCATGTCCATCAATTCTGGGTTGGACATGGCCTTGTATGTCGAGCAGAGATCACCTCTGAGTAAGTGGTATGCAACCGAGTACAGCTGGAGTTTCTTGAGTCGGGCTGCATAGTGTATCTGTTTGAGGCCAGTAATCCTCTTGGTGAGGTACTTTTGTGGTCTTTCCAGCTGTTTCAGGTGTCTTGTAAGGTACATCCCAATCAGGGCATTGTATTCTATGATGGGTCTAATGAGTGATGAGTAAAGAGGCACAATAACCTCTTTTGTTCTAAATGCAAACCCTTTGGTGATTTGGTGGGCCACATAGAAGGATTTTCTAACCACCTTGGCAATATGATTATCAAAGGAGAGATTACTATCTACTTGGGTCCCCAGATCTCTTATTACATTTTCTGTATTTAGGAGACTACCACCTATGTGGTAGTTCACGGGTACTTTATTTTTTCCAAAGGGGATGACTATGCACTTTTTGGCATTTAGCTTGAGGCCATGATTTTGACACCAGGTATCCATCTCAGTGAGACCCTTATGGAGGGTGTCTGTATCAGCCAGAGAATCAATTATGGCCACTAGTTTGCAGTCATCTGCAAACTTGGTCAACCATAGTCCTCCTATGCTTGCCTGTACCTCTGAGAAGTATATACCGAACAGGAGGGGTTCTAGGACTGAGCCCTGGGGGACGCCACTTGTAACCAGTTTAGAGTCGGACGTAGAGCCTGCAATGCTTACCATGTGGGTTCTATCCATGAGCCAGTTGGCAACCCATCTCGTGATGTAGGGGTTTATGTTCAAGCTGGTGAGCTTGTCTATAATACTAGAATGGGGAATGGTGTCAAAAGCCTTTGTGAGGTCTAGGTAGGCTGTGTGGACCTCCTTTCCCTCGTCTAATGCCTTGGTAACTGTCTCAAAAAAGTCCACCAGGTTTAGGAGGCATGATCTGCCCTTAACAAAGCCAAACTGGGTAGGGTCCAAGGTTTGGAGGTTCCCAATGTCTCTGTTAATGAGTTCCATGATGATGTGCTCCATAGCCTTGCAGACCAGTCTAGTCAGGCTTATAGGGCGATAGTTCCCGGGGTCCACTGTGGCTCCACCTTTGTGGAGTGGGATAATTGTTGCTGTGCACCACTCTTGTGGGTATGTAGCCTGTAGAGAGGCTGAGTTTGAACAGTGTGTTTAGGTGAGGGGTTAGATCATTTTAGTGCTCTTGTAAGACACAGCCTGGGACACCGTCCGTTCCCATTGAAGCTGTGTTTTTGGCTTTGGATAGGGCTGCTTTAACCTGTGTGTTGGTGATTGATGGGGCCCTACATTCTCCTGGTATGGTTATGGGCCCTTTAGGGGGTGAGAGGGGGGTGAAGTTTGCACTAAACCTGTCTGCCAGAATGTTGGCAATATCAGTCGGTTCAGTGTATTTTGTGCCATTCTGCACTAACTCAGAGCAGATCTGAGAGTTTCCACTTAGGTTTTTGACATAGCTAAAGAATGCTTTGTGGCTATCTTTCAAGTCATTGGCAAATTTTCTTTCGAAACTTGCCTTGGATGATTTAATGAGGGATCATAGTTTCTTGCTGATACTGATCAGGGATGTCTTTCCTTCTTGGGATTGTACTCTTTTCTGTACTAGTTTCCTCCTTCTGTTGTATAGCTTGTTTATGGCAAGGGTCCACCAGACTGGTTTCATTTTCTTGGAGGAGTGAGTCTTGGTTTTACTTGGGATAGCACGATCCATGCATTCCTGCAGATGCCCATAGAGTGCCTTTGTATAGGTTTCAGCAGCTTGGACAGCATTGTCCTTTAGCATGGGGGCCGTGAACCTTTTCACCTCAGTCTTAAGTAATGTGAAGTTTGCTTTTGAAATGTTTTTCATGGTGGTTTCCTTGATTGGGGGTGGGGGCAGAATGTGGATATCCAGAGTGATTAGTCTATGGTCTGATCTAACCAGCGAGGGTTGATCTCTGGTGTGGAACACCGGTCACCCATGTTGGTGATGACCAGGTCCAATATGTTGCTCCCTTTGGTGGGAGTGTTGACCAGTTGATCCAGGGCATTTGAGTTCATAAATTCTAGAAAGCGTTGGGCAAGGGAGTTAGTACTTGAGTAGTTCTCCCAGTTTATGTTTGGGTAATTGAAATCACTCAGTATTAGGGTGTTAGTAGGACCTTCATATTTCCCAGTGTCTCCAGAAATGCAGAATGGGGGTCCTGGGTCATGGTGGGTGATCTGTAGCAAGCTACAATTTGGATTGCAGTTTTGCCCATTGTTAGTTGCACATGGATGATCTCTGATGCATTGTGCTGTGCCTCTAACCTGAAGGTGTGGGTATACTTGATGAATATGGATACATCCCCACCTTTTGTGTTTCAGTCCTGGTTCTGTGGCCAAAAAGTATGGTGTGAGTTATAGCCTAATAGTGTTGGGGTGCTCTCAGAAGCCTTAAACCAGGCTTCTGTCACTGCACAGATGTCGATGTTCTCCATACTGAAGAGTTCCTCGAGTGCATGCATTTTGAGGTTTAGACTTCTGGCATTGAGTAGCATTACCCTCAGTTTTTGATTACTTGTGCTATTTATGGTGGTGGTTTTGTCTTTTGAGCCTTGCCTAAAAAGGCACAATGGGGTTGGCAAGAGCCTTGGCCAGTATTCAAAAGACTAAGGGTGACAGGTGCAAGCCATCTCTTGCGAAACAACATGGCTTGTCGAGCATGTCATCCCAGGTGGACAGATACTGGATCCCCTTTGAATGACACCAGAAACTTAGCCAATTGTTGAAATTGATCATTTTTTTCTTTATACTGTGGCATCATTCTTGGTGAGGGCAGGATGCTCCTCAGGGTCAGGGTCATACCGGCCTGGGCTACATGATCAGAGAGCTCTTCCATGTTTCTTTTCATGTAGTCCAGGGAGGTACGTCTGAGGTCATTCACACCAACATGGTCAATGACAGAGTCATATTTCTACTTGTTCTGGAGTGACCTGAATGCTTGTGTTATATGGCGGATCCTGGCACCCAACAGGCAGCTAACTGTAACCCTCTCCTTGTCCAGCCTAGTTAGTGGGACATCAGTGTGCCTGACTATAGACTCACCTATCATTAGTGTGTTGGGTATGTTATTTTGCCTTAAGGGCTGTGATTGCATGGCACACTTATTATGTGAAGTATGTGTTTCATGGCTGGTGACGGGGTGTGAAGGTTGCTTGGATGTCTGCGTTGGAGGTCTCTGTTACTTTTGCAGATTTTTATTTAGAGCCTCCGAGTATGTTTTCATGTATTCATGTGTGTTATTTGCCAGTGTTGGTTTATTAGGTCTATGTGAGACTGGTGGTGGGTTGCAAGTATTACCTCTCTCCTCCTGACTGTCAGTTCCAGTCTTGGGTTGAGAGAGCTTTGCCTCCAGTTTGGCTGTATAATTGCATCTCTCACATATATTAGTGTTTGTTGGTAGGAGTAGAGGGTTATCTGTGTACATGAGGCAGTTGTAACATTGCCTAAAAATGCCCAGATTCACCAGTTGGACTGGAGAGTACACCAGAAGCAGTTTTTTCTGATTGGCTGGTGGGGACGAATAGAGAGTCTTGTCCTTCTGGACAGTATAGGGGGGTCTAGTGCTAGGGTTAATTAGTGCTTGCTAAGAGATTTAAGCAAGTGCTTCACTTTGAAATGAATGGTTTGAGTGCTAAAGTTGAAGGTTTGTCTAGTTCCAAGGGAAACATTGAAGAGTAGACTTCGTGGAGCCGAGAATAGTTTAACTCTAGCTAACTGGCACTGCCTGGACCAGCACTGCCCGGTGCGCAAAACCATGCAAATCTGTTTTTTATAACAGGGAAGTGAAAGAGATAGAAATTAGCCCAACATGACCGATAAACTACTAACTTCTGGGCTGAAACCACTCCTCCAGGGACAGATAGGCTGCTCAAAGCTCTCCTCTCTCACAGGTGAACAGAGAAACTTCCTTCTATCCAAGTAAGGTATGGGCAACACAGAGACTTGTAACACAGCCCTGGATTCAGCAATAACCTGAAAAGTGGACTATACTAGTTCAGAAAGGCAGGAAACAAGTATATTTTTTTGTTCTTTTTGTTTTTTTTTTTCCAGAAAATAGAGCAGATACAATCAAAACAACACTTTAAATGCACAGAAAAGGCTATTGCACTTTAGTGTGTAGCCTACAACAGTTAAACAGATTATTTAAACAAAGAAATTACTTAATTCAAGTGCAGGCAGAAAATAAGTACAATATGTAACAATAACAAACTTTTTAAATCACAGAAATGCTAAAACAAATGGTGTTTTAGGCAGAATTAGTTAAGACAGCAAGAAAAGTAGAAAAATGATACTTAATCACTCCAAAGTCTCTCTTTTGTCTCTCTCTGTAGACTCTGCTGAACACCTGGAAGGCACTTGCTGAGCGGAATACAAGCGCAAAAAATGTGCAAATGCAGTTTTTGTAGCAGGGAAGTGAAAGAGATAGAAATTAGCCCAAAATGGTCAATAAACTATTAACGTCTGGGCTGAAACCACTCCTTCAGGGACAGATAGGCTGCTCAAAGCTCCCCTCTCTCACAGGTGAACAAGGAAACTTCCTTCTATCCAAGTAAGGTATGGGCAACACTGAAACTTGTAACACAGCCCTGGATTCAGCAGTGACCTGAAAACTGGACTATACTAGTATAGAAAGGTGGGAAACAAGTATATATATATTGTTTTCAGAAAATAGAGCAGATACAATCAAAACAAAACATTACCCAATTAACCCGTTAAAAAGCTTAAAGCTGCACCCTGTTCCAGCAGTCTTCAATCAGACAAGTTCTAACTGCAGACTCCTGCCACTAGGGTACAGAGAAACCTTCTCCAAAAAAGGCGACCTGGGTCAGTGCACAAGTTATACAAACAAAGTTAGATCCAGCAGGCCTGAATCTAGTCTATGCTACAGCAAACAAGGCGTACAGATTTCACAAAGAAACAGTTCACGTAAGCATGCGCAATAAGCCTTTAACCAGAAATTCCCAGCTCAGATGGGCAGAATCTAGCCTCTCCTCCCACAAGAGTGCAGACCACAAACCTTCTTAATGCAAAATAACTGTCCTGAAGCCCATTTAGAATAACAGGCACTGAGCCTTCAATCAGCATTTCCCCACTTAGAAGGATATGCTAGCTGTCCTGCCACAACAGTGCAGACCACAAACCTTCTTTATGTAAAACAACTGTTTGAAGCCTAAGTGCTTAAACCAAAGGCCTTAGAATAACAGTTACAATTTAAATAGGCTTCTAACAAGCAGTAATAAAGGCAGCAGAATAAATTCAATTGAGTACTTTTAAGAAGAGGCAAAAGCAAAATAAGGTAATAAAGTAGGAGGAAACACAAATACAGTAAAGAAGATGAAGTGGATTTTTTATGTAGAGGGAGGAAACAGAACAGATTAAGATACTATAGGGGAATGTCCTTCCCAAGTGCTCTCTCTGTACACAGCAGAGGAGATGGGACTGGTAGGAGTATCTGAAATCAAAATATGATCTCACTGTACTCAGCTGAGTGAGCAAATGAGATGGGTCCAGGAGGAGTGTGCAAAAACAGATTTACAGCAGGGGTGGGCAATTCCAAAGCCACAACAGGAAACAGTGAGGGGGAGGTGGGAAATAACTACAGATAGACAGAGACACACAATATTTACTGAATCAAAGACACACAATATTTACTGAATCAAATCCTAAATAAGTGCAGAGAAAAGTATATTTAAATCAGCTTGTGTCCAGTTGATATATGCAGACAAGTCTCAGTAGCCAACAACTCCGATTAAAATGATTACTAGAAATGTAACCAACACAGATTTTAATGCAAGCAGAACCCCCAGGCTAACACTAACACAGAAATTTCAAAGCAGTCTAACAACTTTCAATGAGCCCAGATGGCTACACTTTTCACACTTCAGGCAGCTAACTGCAGATAGACAGAGACACACAATATTTACTGAATCAAATCTTAAATAAGTGCAGAGAAAAGTATACTTAAATCAGCTTGTGTCCAGTTGATATATGCAGACAAGTCTCAGTAGCCAGCAACTCTGATTAAAATGATTACTAAAAATGTAACCAAAACAGATTTTAATGCAAGCAGAACCCCCCAGGCTAACACTAACACAAAAATTTTAAAGCAGTCTAACAACTTTCAATGAGCCCAGATGGCTACACTTTTTCACACTTCAGGCAGCTAACTGCAGATAGACAGAGATGCACAATATTTACTGAATCAAATCTTAAATAAGTGCAGAGAAAAGTATACTTAAATCAGCTTGTGTCCAGTTGATATATGTAGACAAGTCTCAGTAGCCAGCAATTCCAATTAAAATGATTACTAGAAATGTAACCAACACAGATTTTAATGCAAGCAGAACCCCCCCAGGCTAACACTAACACAGGAATTTCAAAGCAATCTAACAACTTTCAATGAGCCCAGATGGCTAGACTTTTTCACACTTCAGGCAGCTAACTGCAGATAGACAGAGAACCACAATATTTACTGAATCAAAGACACACAATATTTACTGAATCAAACCTTAAATAAATGCAGAGAAAATAAACTTTCAGGACAACAAACTAAGATCTGAAGGATAGACATGACCCACTGGTATGTGAACACTTATATCAAAGAACAGACGTGTCCCAGTGGTATATGAGCATTTATATCAAAGAACAGACATATCCCAGTGGTATGTGAGCATTTATATCAAAGAACAGACATGTCCCAGTGGTATGTGAGCATTTATATCAAAGAACAGACATGTCCCAGTGGTATGTGAGCATTTATATAGGTTCATAAGTTCATAGATTAGTACTAAGCTAACTGCTCTTGCAAACCATTTTAAGCCTAGCTAGTTATCCCTTGTGAGACTCAAACCCTGCACCTTGTGTTTGTAAGGCAAACACCTTAACCATTAGGCCACCCTCCCCAATCAAAGAACAGATATGACCCAGTGGTATGTGAGCATTTATATCAAAGAACAGACATGACCCAGTGGTATGTGAGCATTTATGTCAAAGAATAGATATGACACAATGGTATATGAACATTTATGTCAAAGGACAGATATGACACAATGGTATGTGAACATTTATGTCAAAAGGCAACTGCCAGATCAATCGACTTTTGCCAACAAATCATACCTATAAAATTCCAGCCCTTTGGTCAGTATAAAAGTAAAATAACGTTAAAAATTAATAAACAAATATTTCTGACAATGAGAAAAAAAACATATCTCATGCCATGTTACAAGGAAAATTTTAGAGAAAAGAAACAGACTGTCATCATATCATTCCAGGATGACAGTCCTAATAACAGAGAGGCAACAAACATAATACTTTCACTGCTTTTAAATGTAGTAATCAGAAGTTTCCTCAGTATGGTGAGTCTACAATAAAAATGCTAGTACAAAAGGTTGTAGCATTTTGTAGATTATATAGTGTAGCCAGACAGGACACCAAAAACTAGTTGAAATGACACTGCTAGTTTTTATTGTCATTCAGGAGACCAGACTCATCGATGATGCTGTGAGACAGAAGAAAGTGAACAAACAGAAAAATAAATTCCCAATCACTGCCTAAAATGAGACTCTTAAACAAGGCTAGTACTTATCAAGGGCTGGAAACAGCAATATATATGTAAAATAACTCAGAATTATTGCAGAAAGATGCATTTTGCCTGCAAAGGTAACATAAAGTTCATTCAATATATTGTAAAAGGAAGAAATTAATCAAAGAAAATATCCTATTCCAGTAAGAGTAAGATATTCAGAATTCTGGTGTCATAATCTGCACCACATAAAAGAAAAAAGAAGATAAACGTTGGATGCCAGATGATGTGAATTTGTAGATTAAGCCTAGTAATCATTATGTTGATATACTGGTAGCTATAAACTTTATTTGAGTAAGTAGTATGGACTAAAGTTGCAGAGAAAGAATAAAACCATTATTAGAGAATTGGCAAACTGTACATTAGAACCCTGATTGGAGTACAAACGTTCTCCAGCAGGGTATTAATGTACAAGTAATGCACACTGAAAAATGAGTCCACTGACTCATGGTAGCATATCAAGTCACTGTGAAGCTTAGACAGAAAAAAACTAACGGTCACCATTACTTTACAGTACTTTTGCTGTTTAGTGAGTGTAAAAAAATAAATAAACAGAAAAAAGTGGATGTGTGTGAATATATGTATATGACTGTTTATGTTTCTGTGTGTGAGTGAATGCATGTATGAAAGTAGAGGAGAATATGTGTGTGTGTGTGTGTGTGTGTGTGTGTGTGTGTGTGTGTGTGTGTGTGTGTGTGTGTGTGTGTGTGTGTGTGTGTGTGTGAGAGACTGAGAGAGAGAGTGAATAAATGTATGAGAGCAGAAGATACTGTGTGTGTGTGTGCGTGTGTGTGTGTGTGTGTGTGTGTGTGTGTGTGTGTGTGTGTGTGTGTGTGTGTGTGTGTGTGTGTGTGTGAGAGATCAAGAGAGCGTGAGAGCGATCTCTGTGAGTTAATGCGTGTATGAAAGCAGAAGAGACTATGGGCCGGATTCACGAAGGCTTGCACGGAGTCTTAGAGTAGAGTAAGACTCCATGCAGCCATCATGTCTGATGAGCGATCCAGGAACAGCCTGCAGGGGCGTGCAAGAGAGCTCCTAAAACAGCTCTTACACGGACAGGGCTGGGATATGCAAATTACCTCAATTGTAGGCGAAAGGCATGCAAATGAGGTAGATTTGCGATTTAGGATACCCAAACCTGTCCGAGTAAGAGCAGTGGTATTTGCAGAAATGTACTCAGTTGACAACTGAGTACCATTCTGCAAATAGCAAAACGGAGCCATGACAGCTCCAAATAAAGGTTGCATCCAGTGCAGGAAGCATGCCAATGGCCAAATATATGGCCATTGGAAATGTTTCCTGATACAATATGAAAATAAAAATATTTTTTTTTCTCCGATTTCCGATGTTTAAACGTAGCGCAGCACCGGGCAAATGGGCTGCACTCTAAAACCCAGAAAACTAAAAATTAAAACCCACAAATGTGGATCTTATTTAAATTGTTAATGTACAATGCAAGGGAATGGCAGGCTGAAGACACCATGGCCACTGAGTAGACGTTGCTAAGGGGGGAAGCTCAGTCTAAGAGATGTAACCAAGCATTAGTAGGCAATCCTATGTAAATGAATGTTAAGATAGTGAATTGCAAGTTTACATAGCAAATGAGCACAGTCAGTGGAGTGTAGGAGTAGGATAAGGGGAGTAGCAGAGTAGAAGATAGGTGACATCATGAGGGGGGTATGTATGAAAGAAGTGGAGCTCATTGTTGCAGAGTGACATGTGTCTGCTGTCATTTACACATCATGGAAAGAGGTGTGTCAACAGGTAGGCTAGGGAAAGGCAAGAAATGGAATTTGTATGCCGTGGATAACACCAAAGATTCTTGCTGAGCGTGCAAGCGCACGTGTGCGCTCCTGTAAACCCGAGTAAGACAGAGTGCGCGCGTGTAAGCGTGAGTGAGCGCGTTTAAGCCAGAGTAAGCATGTATAAGGCTGTTTAAAGAGTTGTAAGTGTGTTTGCACTGGTGTGCGTGCGTTTTAACCCAAATAAGCAAGTTTTAGTCGTGTAAGCATGTGTGCGCACGTGTTAGCTGCTGTGCACGTGGTTGCGCTTGTGTGTGCGGTGCTCCCCCTGAAGAAACAGAAAGGAAAAAGGAAGCACAACAAATAGTAGGAAGCTACCAGGGAGTACTAGAAGAGCTAGCAGGTGAAAACAATCAGAATCCGGCAATTACACAGGCAGTACACTAGCCCAGTCCAGCCTAGCACTTAAAACTCTGCAAACAACAGTCCTTTATGTTTCTCATAATAGACACTGAAGTAAGCTAATAGAAATGAAAACTGAAAATGCTTTACTGAGACAGAAAAATGTTAGGGGCTGCCATTGCTGTTATAAGGCAACATATGCAACATGCTG
Organism: Protopterus annectens; assembly: GCF_019279795.1. Lineage (NCBI taxonomy): Eukaryota > Metazoa > Chordata > Ceratodontiformes > Protopteridae > Protopterus > Protopterus annectens. The sequence goes on along the minus strand of NC_056732.1, from coordinate 857,585,616 downwards.
AGGGTGGTGACAATGGAAATGCTGCTGGACAACCCACAGTGAGGAGACGGAGAGGAGTGTACAGGCCCAGGGTAACCTACCAGGGGCTGCATGAGCTGGAGATAGTGGAGCGCAATAGAGTGGAGAGAGACCTCCTGCAGAAAATTGTTGAGCTGTACAGGCCACGCCTCACACACAGAACCAACAGAGGGGAACCCATCCCAGTGGAAACCAAGGTATGTGTTGGCCTAAGAATATTAGCAACAGGTACCTTCCAGAGACAAACTGGTGATATGATGGGGATATCACAGGCATCAGCATCCAGGGTGCTGCACCAGTTCCTGGATGCCATGTCAGCACATGTCGGTGATCATGTATATTTCCCCAATTCCCGTGAGGTATTGGCCAGCAATATGTGTCTCTTCCATCAAATAGTGGAATATCCTGAGGTAGTGGGTGCAATAGACTGCACGCACATATGCATCAAAGCACCAGCCGGCGAGCGGGGTAGGATCTACTTCAACCGCAAGGGCTTCCCCTCCATCAACTGCCAGGTCGTGTGTGATACCCAGGGCATAATACTGAATGTGTGTGCAGGCTGCCCTGGAAGCTACCATGAATCCCATATCTGGCATCTGATGCAGCTGTACCAGACATTTGCCAATGGGGACATCCCACATGGTCACATAGTGGGTGATGCTGGCTATGCACTGGAGCCGTGGCTGATGACACCCATCAGAAACGCACAAACACCTGAACAGGAATGCCATAATGCGGCACACGCACAAACACGTAATGTAATAGAGCGTGTGTTTGGGCTGCTCAAGTCATGGTTCCAGTGCCTGGACACATCTGGTGGAGCCTTGCAATACTCACCAACTACATGTACCCAAATTGTCATGGTATGTGCTATGATACATAATATGGTCCTGCGAAAACAGCTGCAGCAGGACCAGCATAGGCCTGGGCCAAACAGCCCCCCACCATTGCCAAGGCCATCACAGGCAGAGCGTGACTCGGAGGAGGAACAACCTGAGCCTGCCCCAGTAGGCAGAAGGAGGCATGCCCAGTATGCTTTGACCTTGGCAAAGAGGCAATGCATAGCACATACACTGGCTCAGTAGGAACTCTGGAAATGATACCTCTCTCTGACTCACACAAATGGTAAAGGGGATGCCTAAGTTGACACTACCTGCTTTCAAACATGTACAGGGAGAGTATAGTATGTGCATCCGACATAGGCAGCCCTGCAGCACCACCTAAGGTATGATTGCCATGTGTTAAGCAATATAAAGCAGTGCTAAACAGCATTTACCACCATGTAGTATATGCAAACAAAATCGCACACACCAACTAGCACAACTGTGGTCAATGTTGAGTAATATTGGGCAACGTCCAGCAATGTTGGTGAATATTGAGCAATGTCGGACAAGCCTGGTCTAAGTAGGACATAGCTGAACAAAAGCCAACATGCTCATATTTGTTTAACTGGCCCTTAAGCAGTCTGGTCTGCTCAGTATGAAAATATAAAGTAGTGATGTGCCTCAAACCCAGGATACTGTGCACTATAGTCAAAGTACTGAACCATGACAATATTGCAGTGGTCAGCCTGTATTGATAAGTCCATGCAAAGTATATCATGGAAACCCTGCAGGCACAGCATAATCCCTGTCAAGTTATGACATAAAGGTGAGTCCTGCAGTAAGAACAGAACCTGACTTCCAACACACACAGTATAAATGTTAATATTGGTCATGTTCACACACATCAACAAATGTAGTGGACCTCAGATAGCAACATACTGAAAGGTCACACTTTGCTTGCTCACACACTTGAATAAATGAGACAAATGTCAAGCAACAAAATACGGAAAGCCTGAACTGGGCATGCTCACACACACTTAGGCCATGTCTGAGTACAGCAGTGAAGCACGCATATCTGGCAGTTGCATGTGTTAACCCAGGAACCTGTCACTATCCAGCAATCCACCCTGTGCACACAGTTATATGACAACAGACACATCTATAATATAGTGGAACCCTGTCATAATCAAATATGTTCTGCAGATACTGAAGTTGTTCATAGAAACTGGTAAAGCAAAGACAATAAAGACCTGCAAACAGTATCAGCAATAAACATTGTGCATCCTGAACATTAGCATAGGTTCAGAGGTCGATACTAGGCTATCTGCCCTAGGTCATGTACAAGCCTAGCCAGAGTGTGTTTGGCATTCACAACCCTGTCAGATTACTACACTGTGTGTGTGAATAGTAGGTCACACAAGATAGCCCATGTACATTTAGGCTAGTGTGCCTCTGTCTAGCAGGGACACAGAAGATATCCCAGGGGTAAACATACAATCACCCATACAGTCATCAAGATGTCTCCTGTAGGTGGTCAGTGGGTGGCTCTGCTTATGTAAAACTGGGATTACAATCTGGAGTGAGTGGAGGCTCTGGGATAAGAATCTGTCCCTCCAGCATGTCCTATTAACATCTGTGCTGATGTATACGTCCCTGGAGTGTGTAGCTCCAAGGGAGTTGGATATACTGAGGTGGAGCATGTCCAGTAAATCTGGGTTGGGTTTATCTGTAAACAACAGGCACACATCATATCCGAGTAGGTGGTAAGCGACTGAGTAGAGCTGGAGTTACTGCATCCGAACTGTGCAGGGCATCTGGGTGAGTCCCTAGATCTGCTTGGTGAGGAACTTCTGTGGCCAGTACAGTTGCTGCAGGTGTCGGGTAAGGTACACCCCAAATGTGCATTGTAACCAAGCATGGTTGTGATGAGTATAGGGGCACAATGACCTCACTTGATCTAGATGTGAAACCATATGGGATACAGCGGCCCACATAGAAGGTGTGTCCAACCACTTTGGCAACTTGAATGTCAAAGGCGACAGTAAGAACAAGTCATGCCCCCAAATCCCTAACAACTCCTACCATATGTAATGGAGTACTACCTATGTGGTAATGTGTGGGCATGTTGTTATTCCCAAAGGGGATGACTATGCAACTAATGGCATTTAGCTGTAGGGCATGGCTCAGGCACCAGTTATCCATCTCTGTGAGACCCTGTTTGAGTATGCATGTGGCAGTCAAGTGCAAACATGTTCAGCCATATTCCCCCTATGGTAGCCTGTACGTCAGACAAATATATACTGAACAAGAGAGGTCCCAGGACCGAGCCGTGCGGGATGCCATGTGTAACTGGTGTATAGTCAGACATGGCACCTGCAATTCTGACCATTTGGGTGCTATCCCTGATCCAGGTAGCAATCCATCGTATGAGATATGTGTCCATATCGATGCTGGTGAGCCTATGCATAATGGCTCAGTGGGTCATTGTGTTGAAGGGTTTTGCAAGGTTCAGGTAGGCTGTGTGGACAACCGTCCCTATGTCGATGGAGCTGTTAACCGTTTAAAGAATACAAACAGGTTCAAGAGGCAAGATCTGCCCACAACAACACTGAAATGTGTAGGACACAGTGTCTGTAGGTTCCCGATGTCTATGTTTATGAGTCCCATGACAATATGCTCCATAGCTTTGCAGAATAGGCTAGTTAGGCTTATAGGGCAATATTGTCTGTGGTCTGTTGTGGAAGCAACTCTGTGGAGTTGGACCACTGTCGCTGTACACCATTTCTTGGGTACATATCCTGTAGTAACTCCGATATTGAACAGTGATGCAATGTGAGGGTTACGTCTGTCATGAAGTTCATGTAAGAAGCAGGCCGGGACACCATCTGGTCCCATTGATACTGTGATGTACAGTTTGGGGAGGGCAGCACTCACCTGTTACTGTGTGATGTCAGGGAGGTTATACTCTGTTGGGATGGATAGTTGCTCCTTAGGGGGGATGGGGGGGGAGATATCTGCACTGAACCTGTTTGCCAGGATGTCGGCAATGCCAGTGGGTTCAGGGTATGTTTAGTCAGCATGCAGTAACTCACAGCATATCAGTGAGTGTCCACCCAGGTTCCTGACATAACTGAAGAAGGCCGTGTGATAGTCCTACATGTCTGGTGCAATTGTCCGGTAGAAGCGGCCCTTAGAAAAGTTCATGAGTGATCGTAGCTGTCTGCTAGTACAGATCACAGATGCCTTCCCAGGCTGGGATTGTGCACTATCATGTAGTAGCATCCTCCTGACATTGTACAGCTTATTAGTGGCTGGGGTCTACCAGACATGTCCCCTGCCATTGGAGTAGTGAGTCCTGTTGTTATTTGGGATAGCACAATCCAAGCAGTCCACTAGGTGTCCATAGAATGTGTATGTAAAGGATTCAGCAGTGTGAGCCGTATTTGCCACTGTCTCAGGGTCTCTGAAGGATACCACCTTGCTTTGGTGAAGTGAGACATTGGCTCATGAGAAGTTCATCAAGATTACCCAGGATGGGTGTGTGGAGGGTATATGTATGCCCAGTGAGATACATGTATGTTCTGACCTTACCAATGAGGGGTATATCGCTGGTGTGGAACATAGAGTCCCCATGTTGGTGATGATCAGGTCCAATATGCATCCCCCCTTGTGGCTGTGCTGACTGTTTGTGCCATAGCATATGAGTCTATAAATTGTAGTGACTGTTGGGTGAGGGTGTTGGGGCTTGAGTAGTATCCTCAGTCAATATTTGTGTATATGAAGTCACCCAATATAATGGTGTTTGTGGAGACCTTCATATTCACCATAGTTCCCATGAAAGCCGAGTGTGGTTCCTGAGTCTGGGAGGGTGGTCTCTAGCAGGCAACAAACTGAAAGGCAGTTTTGCACAATGGTAGTTGTATATGTATGGTCTGTGATGCTTTGTGCAGTGCTACTAACCCAGAGGTGTGTGTATCTGTGATGTATATGGATACTCCCCCTAGTTGTGTTGTCTGTTCCAAGTCTTGTTGTCAGAAAGCATGGTATGAAACATAACCTGGTAGTGCTGGTGTGCATAAGTGAGCCTGAACCAGGCATCTGTTAGTGCACAGATATCGCTATCCTCCATACTGAGGAGAGTCCTGAGTGGCTGCAATATGAGGGTAACAAATCTGGTGTTGAGCAGCATTACCCTTAGTTTTATTTAACCTGTAATGTCTATGGAGGTGGGTTTGTCTTTTGAGCCCTGCTTAAAAAAGGCACTATGGTGGTAGCAAGAGCCTTAGCCAGCATTCAAAAGTCCAAGGGTGACAGGTGCAAGCTGTCCATAGTGAAGCTACATGGCATCTTGAGCATGTCACCACAGGCTGACAGACACTGTATCCCCTATGAATGAAACAAATTTGTTAGGCAACTGTTAAACGTGATATGTTTGTCTGTATACTGTGACATCATAATTGGTGGGTGTAAGATGCTAGACAAGGTCAGGGTCATACTGGCCTGGGCTACATGATCAGAGTGTTCCTCCATGTATCATGTCATGTGGTCCAGGGAGTAACGTCTGAGGTTTTACGCACCAGCATGGACAATGATGGTGCCAGTCCTGTACTTGCTTTGGAGTGACCTGACTGCCTGTGTTATGTGGCAGAACCTGGCACCCGACAGACATCCCAAAGTGACTATTCCCTTGTTAGGGCTGGTGAGTGGTACATCAGTGTGTCTGACAATAAGTGTCGCCTATTACAAGTGTATTAGGTGTGTTGTTTAACCCGAAGGGCAGTGACTGTGTGGCACACTGACATTGTGAACTATGTGATATGTGGGTATTGTAGTGGGGTAGCAGTTGTGTGTGTGTCTGCTTTGGAGGTCTCTGCTGCTTAGGCAGAGTACATTTACAACATCCGAGTATGTCTATGTGTGATAATGTGGTTTGAGTGCTGTCACTAGAGGATATGTGAGACTGATATGTGGTGTGTGTGGTTACCTTCACCACCTGATAGACTGTGCCACTCATGGGTCAAGAGAGTTCAGCACCCTGTATGTCTCTATAGGTGCATCTCACACATATATCTGAGTTTGTCAGGAGGAGGAGAGGGTTGTCTGTGTACATGAGGCAGATGTGACATTGTGTCAATATCACAATATTCACCAGCTGGACTGGAGAGTGCACACAAAACTGACCCCTGGACATGCCAGGATATTATGATGACATACTCTGTAGCCTGATCACAAAGGATTAGTAGAGTGTTAAGTGTGTAAAAGAGTATAACAGGGATTAGTGCTCATGTTCGTTGGTGTTTTGTAAAGAGTAGCTGAGAAGGAGTCCAGACTGAATCATGACACCTCCTTCAGCTATGTCATAAATAGCAATGTACACCCATATATGTCCTGAGTCAGGGCCAACTGTACCTGACTGACAATGGCGACATCCTGACAGACAGGCCCATATGTACATACCCACCTCCCACTGACAATAGGCCATATCATCATACCAGGAGATATCACATGTAGAATGGATGAGCAGCTACCCCCACTGCCAAAAGCATGGCAGCAAGTGGAATACATTGATTCTCAATATGTGTCATGCACAAACTACAGAACAAACAGATCCGACACCTGAACAGTCAGCTGAGCCTCACCCCCTACACAGGATGTGGAACCATTGAATGTGTCACAGCAACATATGGCACTCCCCACAAGTGTTGGTGCACAACACACCATGGGAAGTCAAGTCCAGTACGCCTATGAAGTCTGATCTGCAAGGTCATGGAATCCATCATGGTTGCAGTAATAAACAGAGCTATTGGAAGCTGACATACACACAACCCTACCAACTGTGGTATGTTCATGTGCGGATCATGCTTCCCAAACATGCTATACTGTTTGCAAGGCAGCCACCCAGGACATACATCAATGAACACATCTACACATATGTCACATAGACTTTGAATAGCCCCTTATCAACATCCCAGACACATGTAGTATCCACAAAACCAACAAGCTGTGCATAAATATGTGTTGACATATGACGGAATGTCAATGTGTCCACAGATAGATCACACAAGGTAAGGATTATGAGGTCTTGTTCAAGCTGTTGACACCTGCTGATCCACATGGACCATTCCTGGAATGGCATAAAACAAAGTGTACACACATCACCATGTCCAGTCTGATGATGTCACCATCCTATAAATACAGCAGGAGAAATGAAACCAGCCAATAAAACAAATAGCATGCTGTATTAATGCGTCTTTCTCTAGTATCATAACTTAGGTAGGGGTTTGAATCCTGCAAACAGTGTGTGGGGGGTGTGTGTATGTGTGCAATTGTCTTTGAATGGAGTGCCCTTTTTGGAGACTGGGAAAACACACTAAAAGAGGTACATTCCTCTTTGGAAAGACTGATGAAGTCACCATCCTACAAATACAGATGGAGAAGGGAAACCACCCAGTAAAGCAAATAGCGCGCCATGTTAATGCATCGCTCTCTAGTATCATAACATACTTAGGTAGGGGTTTGGATTCTTACAAACGCTGTGTGTGTGTGTGTGGGGAGTGTATGTGTGCAATTGTCTTTGAAAGGCGTTCCCTTTTTGGAGACTGGGAAAACACACTAAAAGAGGTACATTCCTCTTTGGAAAGACTGATGATGTCACCATCCTACAAATACAGATGGAGACGAGAAACCATCCAGTAAATCAAATAGTATGCCATGTTAATGCATCACTCTCTAGTATCATAACATTGTTAGGTAGGGGTTTGCATCCTGCAAACACTGACTGTCTATGTGTGGGGGGTGTGTGTATGTGTGCAATTGTCTTTGAAAGGCGTTCCCTTTTTGGAGACTGGGAAAACACACTAAAAGAGGTACATTCCTCTTTGGAAAGACTGATGATGTCACCATCCTACAAATACAAACGGAGAAAGGAAACCAGACAGTAAAGCAAATAGTGCGCCATGTTAATGCATCACTCTCTGTTATCATAATATAGGTAGGTAGGGGTTTGGATCCTACAAACGTGGGGTGTGTGTATGTGTGCCATTGTCTTTGAAAAGAGTGCCCTTTTTGGAGACTGGGAAAACACACTAAAAGAGATACATTCCTCTTTGGAAAGACTGATGATGTCACCATCCTACAAATACAGACGGAGAAGGGAAACCATCCAGTAAAGCAAATAGCACGCCATGTTAATGTATTTCTCTCTAGCATCATAACATAGTTAGTTAGGGGTTTGAATCCTGCAAATGCTGACTGTGTGAGTGTCACTGTTGGTCAATGCAGTGTGGGTTTTGCTTTTACTATGGTGTGACATATTATGATTGCAACAGTAAGTGCATTGCACACATCAGGTATCTGCGTGGCAAAAATATGTATGTGTACATGTCCCCTCAATCAGTACATAGGTGTGAAGCCTGCATACTACATGAATACATTTGTTTCCATTGACAGGTTGTGCCACTGCTTCTCAGATCGCAGGTCACATATGTATGTATGTGACAAGGCTGTCCACTGTTGTGTTCTGTGGCCAAGGTCATCTGTGCCACACACACCCATGACAGTTACTTAAGAGTAGTGTGAGTGAGGGTATATGCCTGGGGTGTATGTCAGACATTTTTATACACAACAATGCCTGCCAATAATGGACAGCCTTTATAGGTGTACAACTGCCTTGTGGATATACATTCAGGCCTCTAATGTCTTATGTGATACACCTTGGGACTCCACAATACCTATGGATATGTGGATACCAAAGGACACATGACATAACATGAGGCTGTATGTACACATTGGTACCCAACATACATGTTGAGGGCTACCACCTGTGTGGTACTGATGGGATGGTATGTATAGTACATGAGGATGACTATGCCATAGTTGGCTTACTGATATACAGCATGTATCAGACAACAGGTATCTGTCTGTATGATACCTTTGTGTAGGATATGTGTGCCATCCAGGGAATGCATTGTAGGCCAATGCATGCATTTCCAGATTTGGATGGACACATTCCTAGTGTGTTTGCATGTACCTAAGGGGGCTATATGCCAAACAGGTGTGGTCACAGGAATGGGTGGCGGTCATTACCACTGGTTAGTGTTATAGTGTAGCACCGGAAGGATCCAACTGTTACTGAGTTCCCTACGACTGTGTGTCATTTGTCAAGACATCATCCAATGATTGCTTATAGTCATGCTGTTGAGGTTGTGTATACTACCAGACCACAAATCATTGACAGATATTAACAGTATCACCCACAGCATAGTGTCAACCCATGTCATACACACGTCTACCCATGTTAGTACATAACTGTAGTAGAATGCATACTGGCCATTGAAAGATACTATGAGATGTGAACAATGTGTACAGCAGGGTATACCACACATCCCATGGGTCCACTATGCACGTACATGCAGACAGTGTGCACCCACCATGTTCACAGATGTACACTTGCTAATCTGTACTGCACACATCACACACGTGCTGTCCACTCACTAATACATGCTGGCAACACATTACACTTCAGCCAAGTGGCACATGGGTGGACAATACATACTCAGACATAACAGTGGTGTAAACAATGCTACATTGACAATCAGAGCTGTTAGGTATGTCTGTGGCCTTTCCACTTGCTGTAGTTGTCATGTGAGGTACATACCACATAGGGCATTGTGATGAGTAGAGGGAAACACCGACCTATATTTCCCCAGATGACACACCTTTTGTGATGACACGTACCATGTAGACAGATTACATGACTACTGTGACACTGTGATTATCAAAGGGGAGCCTACTATCCACCTGTGTCCTGTGTTCCCTTCTGACACCAACAGTGTTAGCCAGGCTACCACCTATGTGGCAGTTACTGCGTAAGGTGTTTTGGAATAAAATATGGGACTGCAGTGTCAACACTGGTGTTCAGTCCATGCCTTGGACAACAGGCACCTGTTGCAGTACATATGACCCCGTGTCTCCCTCTCTCTCTCTCTCTATATATATATATATATATATATATATATATATATATATATATATATATACATACATATATACATATCTATACATATCTATCCATATCTATACATATCCATACATATCTATATATATCTATATATATATATCCATATATATCCATATATATTTATCCATATATACCCATATATATCAATATATATCCATATATATATATATATATATATATATATATATATATATATATATATATATATGTATATATCTATATATAGATCTATATCTATAATTCTATATATCTATGTTTCTATATATCTATATATATCTATATATGTATATATGTGTATATATATATATATATATATATATATATATATATATATATATATATATATATATATATATATATATATATATATATATATATATATATACATGTATATATACACATACATCTAAACATCCTTTGCTGTACATATAGCTGCACATATAGGCACATATACTGCCCACCTTTCATGGAGGGGATGTCAATTATGCAACAGTTGTGAGACATACGGTTATGTAATACTATTACACAATGTTGTGCAGAATGCATTCTGCTGTCCTCAGGCCATATAGCTGTAGCAGGCCTCACTGCCTATAGCTCAGTCCCACAGCATTTAGTCACCACATGACATATACCGGCACTGCTTGCTGTCTGCAATGCCACACACTACAACCTACATACATATGTGCACATAGCAGCCTTCAACAACATACATATGTCCAGCCTTCACTAACAGTTGCAGTAGTCCCTTGCCCTATGCAAATGTGCATGTACATATAGATACGGACTGCTGCCACATATGGATGATTCACAGTATGTAGGGTACCCTTCAGACACATCTTTTGGATGTCAACAAATACATATCTGTTACATGCCTTACCTTTGTATTCCTCACCTCCGTCTGTTGTATGTGTTGTATTTGTTTTTTTTTTTTTTTGGTTTTGGTTTCCTCTGTGTGTTGCTGTTTGTTTTCAGTGTCTGTGTCCTACTGCCTGTTTGTATCCGTCTGTCTGTCTCTGTCTGTCTCTCTCGCTTGCACTCTCTCTCTTTCTATCAAAGTTGGTGCAATGATGTTATTGCATGTGTAGACAGCAGATACAGGCTGATTTTCTAGGTATCTGCACATGTGCATGTGATGGCCTCTGCACCAATTGGTGCCCACCATTTATTAATTGCATGCAGCCTGCTGTGTGGTAATTGCAGTTCTCACTGTGATTTCAGGACACAGCTATAAAATGATAGGTTAGGTAGGTGTAGCCCTTTCAGTTTTGCAAGGTGGGGACCATGCTTGTTTGCTGTGGACACTGTTGTCTCAGTCAGAACGTTGGTATACGTTTCATATCTGGATAATAAGCATATGTTTTACTACACCTTTTCTGACGTGCAAGCATTGTCTACTCTCACTTATTGACATTTATCATTAAGTGGGATTCCCCACCTTTCTGCCTACTGCTACTACATTTCACAGGGAGTCTGAGGGGCACAGCTAACATTTGTTTGCAAATCAGAGATATCCCTGTAAACCAGTCACAGCTGGGAGGTCTGGCTTCTGACCTATTCAAATATGCTAGTGTTTATCCCGCTCTGATACTGTGTGGGGTTTGTAAGGTGCTACTGTAACATTATTCCCTACTAGCATGGCTGGTTCTCTTTTCACAGTCATGTCATGCAATTCCACAACACTTGCTGGTTAAGGGCCACAGAACGATTTGTGTTATGCCATTCCTATTCTCCCTTTACATTCACTAATTGTAATGCATGATATATTTCTTTCAGCACCAAGTTATTGTATATCTGCTGTGGTGTAGTGATACTTCATGCAGACTGGTGAGTCCAAGGTCTGGGGTTCAAGACTGACAGGTGTATTTTATTTTGCTGCTGAGCAATACAAGGGCCCTGTCATACAGAGTGACTAAAGCACATTTAAGCAGTTGTAAGCAGGTTTGCATGGGTTTGCGCAACGCTTAGCGATGCTTAGCTAAGCGCACACAAGCTCACACTCGTGCACCCCCGCTAACTACTGCTTAAAAGTGCTTACTCCCGCTAACCCCCACGCTAATTTCTTTGAAAGAAAAGAAAATGGGGAGATAGGAAAGTGGTGAAAAAGGGGGCACAAAGAGGGAAAGACAGTAGGGAAACAGGCTGGGATGAGCAGGAAGGGTGTAGCGAAGGCCCATAGCTGCCCAGTTCTGTACCAGCAACAGCTGTGCATATGTTCATAATTTGGTGTGAAATTTGCAACCTTCCACCCCTGAGAGAGGGGTGAGGACAACAGAGTATGTTGTAGTGCCAATTATAATTATCAGTTTACATGTCCGATGGACATGTGTGCGAAATGGGCAGCTATGTATGGGGCGTAATTTTTTTGTGAGAACAGATTGCCCTTTTTATTTTTTTATTCAGGCGAGAGTGGAATGTGAGGTAGGGGATGTAGGTATATTTCGGGAGGTAGGTTGGGGAGGTAAACAGACAAGACAAACAAGATGCATACAGGGGCAGAATTTGACACATGGGGTGGGTGAACACAATTGACGGGGAAGGTTGTTTGGAAATCGCAAGCCCATGAGCCCACAGATGGTAACAGTGGAACTGAGATCCCCACCCATGGGCAGTCACCACTGCACCTTCACAGCCCCGAGGGTGGCTGTGCTGGGGGCTGTGTAGGATGGGCAGGCTCACCCCTGAGATGTGCCACTCTCGCCTCAAGCTGGCATAAGGGATCAGCGACTGAACGCTGGATCTCCCTATGCACCACAACCCGGACCCTTCGAAGGGTGACAGGTGGCCATTCTCCGCCCACGCTTGCAGGGGGGATGAGCCCCATCCACTGCAGTGCTTCCACCCGAAGGTGGCACAGGACCAACAGAGGAGGGGAGCCCGGGCTGGGCACCAGACCTGCTAGTGCCAGGTGCACTCGCCGGCTGAGGAGGGACAGGTGGGTCTGCTGGGACCAGCCTTCCCATACGTTCTGTGATTAGGTTTGTTTAATTACAACATAAACAAAACAGCATTCCAGATTAGTTGTAACAGCATGCAATAATATTCCCATTAACCCAACACACCAAGGGTACAACAGTTGAACAGCAAGCATAACACATACATATATTGAACCACAGTGGTTATTCCAACAGCATGCAGGGATGTTTGGTAGCAACAGGCCACCATGATTGTGGTGTTCAAACAGGGCACATGCATCAACGTGAATGCAAATATTTATAGAACAATAGGACATATGTCCCAACAAATATTTAAGATTACACATACCCATTGTGGTGTGGAATTGCATGGTTTATGCACATACAGTAGGGTGTAGAAAATACCTCAGTTAACATCTTTTAATGACTTTTTCATCTACACTACATTCCTAGTGACTGCAAGTGTATATCCCCTACATGCATTATTACACTTGTCACCATACATTAGGTTGTGTAATGGGTTTGGCTAGTTCAATATATGCCTGACCTATATCTGACAAACTAACTGTCCAGGATGCAGATGTTACTGCTACATATTTCTTGATTGCATTTATATTTCTTTATCTACATATCTGGGATGTTTTCACATGACATTTTCACTTTGATTTATACAGAACCCTGCATTTCTTGACACACACTCACATTTTTGGGGAAAATATAACATGCTACACATGCTCCAGTTTTACTTATTCATGCCAGCCAGTAACTGACTGTTGTGGACTGTATATATGTTTCACAGCTACTAGCACTTCCATTACCCACTTTATATGGGACTGCACAACTCTGGGTTGCCAGTACCTTTTCAAACAGTACTGTTTGTATAATGCAAGGGTACAACAACATTTCAGACTCTGTGACACAGACACACTCTGGGTTTTAGACCTTTATTAATGACATTACACACTTTTCCACAGGCTCACTCCTTTATTTGTTTTAACAGTGTATATGGCAGACATGTTCAAGACATATTATACCTTTATTAATAGGTTAGCACACTCTTTTTTCAGGCTCACTCACTTATTTTATATGACAGTGCCTGCAGAGATATTATTCCAGACATATGTTACCTTTCTTAATGGGTTTCTACACTCTTTTTCTGCCTCTCTGACATTTTTATCTGACAGTACATGCAGAGGATTTATTCAGGCAATATTATGGCTGTATTATTGGACTACAACACTTTCTTTCATGCTCTCTCCCATATTTTATATAACAATACATGCAGAATAATCACTAACCTGCCTGGTGGTGCAGCCTTAGCAGCCTATCAGCATAGGCTTGCTGATTCATAGCACGGTCACCTGCAGCTGTAAAGTAAATGAGGGGAAATTGAGACATAGCTATCTATTATACATACTCCATTATCAATTCTTACATACTGCATTCCATGGCTACATACTCAGTTGTGGGGCATCCCGCATCCCATGGGTCTCCTGTATCCACTGGTTCAGGTGGTCCTGCTTTCGTCTCTTCAGGTCTGCATGGTGGTGACAGATTGCTCACCAGTCTGAGGAACGCCTGTGGCACTGGTGAGGTCACGAGCTAACAGCTTCCAAGCCTCTGCTTTGTACTCTATCCCTTGGAACTGGCCTTGCAGGAGTCTTGACTCGTGATGGTGGACAAGGAGCCAAACCATGTATTTGGACTCCTCAATGCCCCAACGTTGCGCTTGGAAGCATGTTCCCTCTCCGACACCAGACATTCTAACTGCAGATGTGAGCTACAATCAGCTATGGCATGTATTCCCGCCTGTGGGGCTTAAATATACCGCATTTCCCACACTTTTTTGTGATTGGCCATTTTGTAAAATTCTCGGCTGACTGCAGACCTGCTTAGTAATGGTTAAACTATCATTCATAAGTATATGAATGTTAACAGTGGATGTTTCCCCTATGTTGTCATGGCTTAGTGGTTCTGTACTTTGCTTCTGATGCACAGAGTCCTGGGTTCGAACCTTGTCATTCATTTTATTTTCATACTGTCCAGACAGGCTAGGGGGTGTGGTTGCATTTAAGCAACTTTGCTCTATGTTGTTCCTCGGTGCCCTGGTTGGCGCGGCGCGCACGTCCGCGCAAACACATTGCGCTAGGTAAAGTGCTTTTAAACTTTGGGCGACTCTATTGCACTGGGTAAAGTGCTATTAAACTATGGGCAACTCTGTTTAGCTGGGTAAAGCACTATTAAACTATGAGCACCTCTGTTAAGCTGGGTAAAGCACTGCTTAACGGCAGGCTATTATATATCTGGATCCTTTAAAAATATATATTTTGTTCACTGATACATTGGCCATTTCACTGCTTTTAATAATATTTTAATCATATATGTCTGGTATTATTTCAAATACTGATTTAAAACATAAATAAGAAGGGGAGTGGTGGGACTCGAACCGTGAATGCTGACGTCACACCGTTCAACTGCAGCCTCCGAGTAAAAGTCTTACACGGAGGATTCGTGAATCTGGAGGTATGTGTTTGTGTATGTGTGAGACAGAGAATGAGAGAGAGTGAGAGTGATCTTGTGTGAGTGAATGCGTGTATGAAAGCAGGGGAGACTGTGTGTGCGTGTGTGTGTGTGTGTGTGTGTGTGTGTGTGTGTGTGTGTGTGCGTGTGTGTGTGTGTGTGTGTGTGAGATAGAGAGAGATTGAGAGAGAGTGAGAACGATCTTGTGTGCATAGTTCTCAACTGTCCAAATTTTCAAAGAATGTCCAGAGTTTTGCTTCATATTTTTTGCCTGCTCCTCATAAAATTTCTGGTTTCTGAAGTCCTGTGGCAAATCAGTGAGGAGTGATTTCATTAAATAATGACAGGCATTCCTTTATAATCTTTTAAAAATGCATTGTAATACAAGAACTTTTATTTTAGCAACCGTTTAAGTTTATAAGAGCAATATTTAAAATTTGTCCCTATTGAGGATTTGTCCCTCCATTATTTTTGTCTTTGGCCAGATTTTTTATGCTAAGAAGTTGAGAGTTATGCTTGTGTGAGTGAATGTGAGCATGAAACCAGAGGAGACTGGATATGTATATTTATGTGTGGGAAAGCAAGATACTGACAGAGAGAGAAAGAGAGAGAGAAAATGGGCTCTCTGTAAAATTGTTGTTTTACTTATTTATTCTTTTAAGTACTATTTTATTTTTTTATACATTTTTGATGTAAAATGCTTCCTCCAACACCATTAACGTATACTACAGAAAGTTTGAAACATTATGTGGAGGAACTGTTTTACATCAAAAATATATATAAAAAATAATATAGTACTTAAAAAATAATTAAGCAAAACACAAATAAAATTTCAGGAAAACACAACAATTTTACAGACTGCTCATTCTCCAAGCGCAATAATGCCCTCCAGGGTGTGTGTTAATGCATAATTAAAGCCCTCCCAGGGGTGTGGGCATTAATTACATATTAACACACACCCTGGAGCGCATTATTTGCTTACTTACATCATGCTTGTAGATAATGTAGCTGCAGCTAATACCACAGAATAGTGACCCCCTCTTCCAAAACCCATAAGTACTGTAGTCGAGTATCTCATATACCATGCCAGTATGAAACTTTATTGAAATTAGAAAATGTCACACAGGATGCATTTCCTTTTATTATGTAGAACAATTTGTTCAAGTTATTTTGTCAGTTATCTCAAAAATTGTTAAAACAGCACAGCTTGGTCATTGAATCATGCAGTCAGAAAAAATACAGTTTGTGCAGTAATAAAGTCATACTGATTTGCAATGAAAGCAATTATTTCACATGGAATATAAACCCAAAACCAGTACATCATAAAAAAATTAAAGTCACACATGTGTAAGAGTTACCTTCAACTATGGTTGCTTGCACATTTCAGAACTTACTGTGACTCATCTAAGGAGGAAATGCTTGACTTCTTTTGAAATAGTTGGCTTACAAAATCTTTATTAGACTTGGTGTGATTCTCATTAGACTATGTGCAATATCCATTGAATTTGAATTTTTCTCTTCTATGGCATAAGCTAAAAGTCCATGTCTCTGTAGGTTCACAAGTACTTACTGGACTATTGATCCATGAGGATCTTTAAAAGCCTAGCCATACATTCCCAATCATTTTTTTCCCTTTTATATTTTAAGTATAAATAACCCAGAGGTCAGTTGAGCATTTACATGTTGACATGTACATGATGGTTCATAGGTTCATAGGTGTGTACTAGCCTAATGGCCCTGGAGTCTTCATAAGCCTAGCCCATAGGATTACCCTGGCATTGTGCCACCCGACCTTAGTTCCCAGTGCCTCTGTCGAGTAAAGTCATTGGAGTGATCCCTGGGATGAATTTTCTATTTCACATTCACTCATCAAGATTTCTCTTGAAGAGGGCCAGTGATGTGCTCTGCTTGACATGTATGGGAAGTCTATTCCATAGCATGGGCAGTCTCTGGGTTATGAACCTGTCCCTCCAGCATGTTCTGTTGATTGTGGTAATGAGGTTGAGGTCTCTGGAGTGTGTGGTGTGGAGGGATTGGGATGTCTTCAGCAGATGTAGCATATCTAACAGATCTGGGTCAGACATGGCTTTGTAAGTCGAGCAGAGATCACCTCTAAGTAGGCGATATGAGACAGAGAATAATTGGAGTTTTTTTAGTCTGTCCATATCGGACAAATGCTTAAGGCCTAGAATCCTCTTTGTGAAGTACTTTTGCGGCCTCTCCAGTTGTTGCAGGTGTTTAGTAAGGTACATGCCAAATGGGGCATTGTACTCAATGATTGGCCTAATGAGGGAAGAGTAGAGGGAGACAGTGATCTCTTTTTCCGGGATGCAAAACCCTTAATAGTGAGATGTGCCACATAGAAGTACTTTCTGACTACAGTGGCAATGTAGTGGTCAGAAGAGAGGTTGCTGTCAGTCTGTATTCCCAGATCTCTTATAATGCCTTCTGTGTTCAGTGGACTACTAGCGATGTGGTAATTCATGGGAATCAGGTTTTTCCCAAAGGGGATGATGACACATTTTTTGGCATTGAGCTATGGCCATGGTTCTGACACCAAATGTTGGTCTCCGTGAGGTCTTTCTGTAGGATATCAACATCACTTGGGGAGTTAATAATAGCTCCTAACTTGCAATCGTCTGCAAACTTTGTCAGACAGAGTACCTTGGTGTTGGCCTGGACCTCAGAGAAGGGTGATAAACAAGGGCTGAATTTCCAGTTATCCATCCATTCATCCAAAATACATCTGAACAATGTAATAGAAGCACTTTACTTCATATGGAGAGGAAGATGATTCTAAAGAAGCAGTATTCTCTGTGATACATATCTGTCACTCCAACATGTTCTATTTATGTTGCAAAAGAGATTTACATCTCTCGAGTGGGTGTTTTTTTCCCTAATGCAGTTGTGAATGCATATCAGGTCTGATAGAATATGGCCTTTTGAGGCTCTGTATGTGAGGCAGAAGTTGACCCACAGTAGCTTGTAGACCGTGAGAAGAACAAGGCTTTGGAGTGGTCTGCATATTTTTTTACAATTTAACCACTACATTTTTCTACTATGAAATTGTTGTGGGGATTTGAATTGAGACAAATGTTTGTACAAGTACTGAAGCAGACCTTATACTCGATCAGTCTGATGATTGCATAACACAGTAGAGTGATCACAACCCTGGACCTGGATGCCATATGCTTAGAAATAAGGAAAAAGTCCTTTCCTCCAACAGTTGATCTGTAGTTCATAGGTTCATAGGTAGGTACTAGGCTATTGGCCCTAGGGCCTATATAAGCCTAGCCAAAGGTACCCTGGCTTTCGCCACCCAAGAAAATTATTTTCCTGTGCCACTGTCGAGCAGAGCCACAGAAGTAATCCCCGGGGTGAATTTCCTATCTCCCATCCAATCATCAAGATTTTTCTTGAAGAGTGCTAATGAGGAGCTTTGTTTGATATACATAGGTAGTTTGTTCCAGAGTATGGGAAGTCTCTGGGACAGGAATCTATCCCTCCAGCATGTTCTGTTTATTGTGGTGACAAGGTTTAGGTCCCTAGAGTGATCAAATGACAATTCATTGTCTACATAGATTCCTAGGTCTCTAACTATCTCTTCAATTTTCAGAAGTGTATGGTCAATGTGATTGTTACAAGAAACTTTTTGTTTGCCTAAGGATACTATTATATATTTCTTGGCATTCATTTTTATTGCATGGTTTTGACATCCTCTATTGGTTTGGGAAAGACCCCCTTGGATGATCTTGATTTCCTCTGTGGAGTTTATGATGACATCAAGTTTTCAGTCATTTGCAAACTTGGTGTGCCATACACTCTTAAAAGTAGCTGTGACCACCAAGAAGTAAATGCCAAAGAGGAGTGTTCCAAAGACTGTAACCAGGATTCATAAAGCTCGGCGCAAGGCCGGCATTAGGCTTGTGCTGACCGTGTGGCGTGAAGATGGCGCATTAGCACCAAATGCATATTAATGAAGGTGTGCTGCCGCCACAGCCACGTGCATAGGAAACGAGCGCAAGTGCATAGGGCGTGTCGAAGTGCCGCACAGAGGCGTGGAAATGTCAGCTGTCAACGTGCAACCTAAAATGCTTGCATATAACAATTTGCAAGCAATAGTAATCACATCTGTCAGTGTCTGTGGATACTGAAAAGTATGCAAAGCATGCAAGACAGTTCCTGCAAACACAAAATGAAGAAGCAAACGCAAATGCATAGTAGGGAATAACGGGTCCCTATCCCTCGAACAAATGACATTGAAAACTGTGTGCCCGTAGTCCAACGCAGTGTAGATAGTTATACCAAGTGGAAGTGAAACGCATCATGTTAGCGCGCCGTCAATAGGTACATCCAGCCCAATGGTCAGGGTCACCAGCTGACCCATATTGTGAGGGAGAGTACACAGCTGGGCAGATGTGCCCATAACAAATCCATGATAAATGTAAATATCTAGTGACCGTATGGCAGAATTATATCCCACAACACATGTAATAGTCACATACAATAGGTATGTCCATATTTAACATACCATATGTGACAGGAAATAGAATAAGCATGTAAACGAAACAGAAGGAGCATATAAACTGCTACAACAATAAGGCAACATGTAGGCTTAAAGGAACAGTATTATCCATAGTGTTGACTGTGGGTACGTGTTGTCCAATACAATTGGATATGTGTCTGGAATATATCCCATCCTGGACATAGGAAAAGGTGGCATCCTACCAATGATCAAAACAGTCGGCCAAAATCCGCACATCTGCGGTCCAAGCTGTACTTGTCAGGATGTATCACAGCTGAACGGGTATTACCCGGGTGTACCAACCATGTCATGAAAGTTAAGTATGGGCGTGTACCTATGTGTGTGATGTATAGCATGTGGAAGGTGAAACATGCCAGGGTAGCCCACACAACCATACAGGTACCTGACATATGTAGTGTATGCAATGTGTTACCTTGACCATGTCATGGGCCATCAACCAAAGCAGTGATGGATGGAGTGTTAGGAATATGTGTGTGGGGGGGGGATGGGTAATGGTATAATCCTCAAAGGCGAGACTGTGTTGTATGCAGAATAGGTGAACTGGAGGTGTATGAGGGAGCAGCGGGTGAATCAGAAAGAAACACAAAGAACATGTATACACATCTGCAATACAACCAGACAGGCCAAACTGTAGAACACAATCCCACAAACATATGAATATTAAAATGTGCGATACAAATGTACAGAAATGTCACTGGCACATACTCACAGATTGGTCCTGATGGAACCGGCCAAATCAAATGCAACACACTTGGATGCATAATGGAATACCCAGCATCCCCTCCACAGCACACAACCCGCCCCCATACCTGAACGTCCACCAGATCCAGCCATACTTGGCCTACAAGCTTGGCACAGCCACATCTACACATAGTGACCACTACTCATATGTAGTAGGCAGTGTCACCCTAGGCAGTTTCAGGATTGCAAACTATGTATCCCTTGCATGTAAAACCCCCAGCACATTTTCGTAACGCCAAAAGAATGGTCGGTATTGGTCTTGTTAAATTTTTGGGTATCCCTCATGGGATAAGTAACCTGTGTAAACATTAGAATGGGTATCAAGACATGATGTCCAGTCCTGTAGACATCTGGACACAAGTTGGAATGTGCAGTAGTGGTGCACGAGACTGTTCAGCCCTAGATGGTCATGCAGAACCTACTACCCAGGATCAAACACCTGCCCGTGAAGCACGTGTCCCGACATGAATAATCGAGAGAATATATTGTACACATTCGCATAGTGGCACATGGAATAGGGTGATGAAGGCACTGACATAAACAGGATACCCCCTGGTCCACTGTGTGAGGGACAGTCACTGTGTGGGTAGGTGTGTCCTGACCAACAATGATACAATGCCAAATGTCCTGTGATTGTAGGAAATAACTATGTACCATACTGCATGTAACAGTTGCCTAAAGCGGTCACATCAGGATAGAAAATACGTAATTCATACAAGAAACAGACTAACAACTAAAGTGCTAAAGGTATAGGCTCACAGCTAGGAAACTAATGAATGTTCTAAACCTGCACTGACCGTGGGTATGTGTTGGCCTAAATAATCTGGTGTCCCCAGAATATATCCCAATGTGTACATATGACAATGTGTCAACCCTACCAATGGTCAGAGCATTCGCACAATAACTGGCCAGCCTCTTAATCACTCACAAAGCCAGTGACCTTTGAAGGAAAGGTGTTGAATGAGAATGACTAATTACAACAATGAAGAGTAATAGATGCATTTAACTGCAGAAAATTAGTAGTAATACGAATCTGTCAACACGTTCCAAGTTAATAGTACTAATATGGTAGAAGTGTCTGTGATTGTCCCTGATTTGTCATAGCCTTGTCCCTGTCACTGTAGAAACTAGTCCCCGAGTATCACAGAGGTCCGTACATATATGTACACCAACCAATTGTCACATTTCTTGACAGGACTATTGCATACCTGTAGTGAATTTATAACTGATGTCCAGAATAATATTCATTGTATCTATAAACGAATGAAATAGTCAAATGTGAAGAGAAACACGTGGAACCCCCCCACACACACCCTGTATTATGTAGTGGAACCACTCCCCGCCCTATATTATGTAGTGCTGACCTAATAATGTGGTCAGAGATGCCCAAACACCTGCGTTTGTAAACACAGGTAGAATGTTAAAATCTGGACTAACTCTGTCCATCTGCTACATCTGATATTTAAACAGCGCCAGGGCAGTTCTAGTCACCAGTCGGAAAAAGCCTAAACCCGGACCAGCACATGAACACCCTGACAATCAAACACGCGTATGTGCGAGGATTATAAGTGTAGGAGTTCTGAATATCCTTGGAGTGAATAGACATGCAGCACGTGTCCAGAGCAGTAGGAAACAGGGAATGTCAGAAGTGTAGTACTGCGGTTTTCCCAGCAGGAGAATGGATGCCTGCTGTGTAAGGGAAGCAGTGAGGCGTATGTCAGAGTAGCTATGAACCATGGGTATACAATAGTGTAGTGGTTAGAGCATCCACCTAACGTAATAGCATTCCCGGTTCAAGTACAACTATAGCACATATTAATTGCGTAATGAATGCCTCTGTGCTGTAAAGCCAACATTTATACATGTAAAGGTAACCCCGTGTATCACATGGGGCCGTTAACCGGATTCCATCAATCAAAGTGCTACTTTCATAAGGAATAAGGCACATGTAATCCCAAAGAAGTGGCAGTAAACATATGTAACTCAGAATAAGTAGATGCAAGTGCGCCTGCGTGGGTGTACGCAGCTTGTAGCATAGCAATTGTATGTTGTCTTGTACAGCTGTAACTTATATATATATAGATATATATAGATAGATAGATAGATAGATTAGATAGATGTGTGTATAGATAAATATCCACAGACATAACAGAAATATGCATATATATATATATATATATATATATATATATATATATATATATATATATATATGTAATGAACACCGAAAGACGAAAGCAAACATAAGGGTTGTGAAGGGAATCTAGAGCAAGTAAGGTATTACAATGTGCTCGCAGCGTATGTCAGATAAAGCTGCACAAGTGTGAGTACAGCACCGCTATTCACACCAGAGGCAGGGTTATACCAGTGGCCATAACATCGTTGAAGTGCTACGTCAACGTTATACACAGACGGAATGTAGTACATGTTGCGACCACCTACACTTGTAACCCGCAAATCGTTCGTAATCCATAACACCAGAAAAGGCACGTATATGCAAATATGAATGGATGGTGACCCTGTGAATACACGAGTCGGTACAAAATGTGTGTATGGCCCCAATGCTCTGGAGAGGGCAATGTGTAAAGGCGTGTCATGGCTGTGATATCAGGTGTATAATGGTTGTTATGCGTGGAAACTCAACACGGGTGTGCTTGAGAAACTATGGCTATGCGATTATGGACACAGGAGTGCTAGGGTATGCTGCGCCAGTTGCAATGGAGCGGCCTGTGGAGGTCAGCTAGTACGTAGGTGCGATTCCCAGATAGAGCGTCGTCTGCATGGAGACATGCATGAATGGGCGTATCGTTGTCGGACGTTGTGCATCAGAGCTGGCAGCCCGGCACGTAAAACCTATACACCACCCATGGGCGGAACAGAGTTCTGCTGTGACAATCCCAAACCGGGAAAAGCAGAAAGACACAACTACATGTAGACATCGATATGTTGACGTACAATCTCAGTAACACAAACACTCATTCTATTAACATTAATAATATGAATGTGCACAGAAACAAACATAGTAGCAGGAATAACAGGCTGCGCATACACGTAATAGGTCAAATGACACTGTATCACATCACACTTAGTGGCACCCCAGACATGAAAAACGTGCGACATCTGTCCGCTGTATAACATGCAGTATACTGATCACAAGTTCACCGGAGTGAAGTGTCGGTGTCATAATGACTAAGGCAATAGTATGCTGTTGAAGCAGAGATAAAATCCAATACGCATGTGTAAGTGTCTATGTCTGGGAAATGTATAGGTTAATGGACACACAGATGTATATATAGATAAAAACATATATATATATATATATATATATATATATATATATATATATTTATATACACATATATTTATATATATATATATATATATATATATATATATATATATATATATATATATATATATATATATATATATATATATATATATACACGCACACACAAAGATATACTACAGATATATATAGATAGATATATATACACAAACAACAGGTATTGCTATATACACATACACACAAAACAAATACATATGTTATTGTAGATATACACATGTACATAACTAGGTTACTTTACAGCAATTAGGGGTAACATATATACAGCCTGAGCATATGTGACTGGGAGGTCCAATAAATAAACGTTGTACCCCCCACACCGCCCAGCTAGGCCGGTCAGACATACAGACAGGCAATAAAGATTACTACATTGCTGCTGTCCAAAACACCGGCAGGAAAGTAGCGGTGGGAGAGATCTGCAAGGTCTACACTTTAAACATGGATAATGGTGTCCCTTGCGGGACCCCAAAAATTCAGTGTATGTGTCAACCTGTTGTCATCGATGCGAGCAGTATGTAGGTGTACATGGAACAGTAGGTTGTGCAAGTGTGATAATACATGGGTTGACAAAACGTATGACATGTGTCCCGAGACAGGGAGAGTGGGCAATGTGTAGGGGTGTGCTCATACCTCTGCGCTCACAGTAAGTATATGTCATGAGTGCTGTAGAGGGGTGCCAGGTAGGTGGACCATTGGTATGCAATAATGGGCTTAAATGTGCAGGTGCTGGTTGGCAGAGATGTAGTAGGCCCAACCAGTGGAAGTCATTAATATTCCTATGTGGGCATAGCAGACACCTATATGTCCCAAACCTGAAGAGCACATCTACCGGATAGTCTGTAAACCATCGGGGTAATACATAGAGACCAAATCAGTGCCGTGTACCCGATTAGCATGGACGTCCATAGTTATGAATCAGAATGTAACAAAGTCCAACTAAACACTTCCAGAACTAGTGATATTAGGTGGACAGGTGGCAGAATACAAGTAATGACAGATGACAACATGTATGAGTCATAAACGGCATGTACCTCGACAAACGTGAATGAATACATATGCTCTGTGACTGTCAATGTGTCTGGTTAATAGAACCAACCATCTAAATGTGTCCCACAGGGTGTTATGCTGTGTTCCTGATACAGTGTTCATTCTCCCCCATTGGTATGTGAGGTCTGCTAGTTATGGAAAGTGCATAATTTGATGACCACCTTAGGTAGATGATAGCATAATAGATGAGGTTCCACACCCGTATGCCTTTGAGTGACACACCTGTCTGGGCAGTTGTGTCCTGCAAAATGAATGTTATGGCACATGGCCTGTGAGTTCGGGAAAGGAGGCCATATATTGTGTGTAGTGGTGCCAGAAATTAATTTGTTGTATCAGAAACAGCTACATGTAATAGGAAACAGTATTAGCAATTATAATGCTACAAGAATTACCTTAACGTATGCAAACCGTGAAAGTAGTCAGTTTACAACTGGCTGTGGGTATGTGTTGCCTTGACACGTGATAGCTCTACATAAAGGATCTATAGGGCTGCCACCATTCTGAATGGCCAAATTGGGACCTGCTCTGTAGAAATGTCAGATGTACCAGGGCAGAACATACCTACAGCCATGCATAGTACAGCAATATACATATCAGCACAAATGAAAGCGTAGTCTAGCAGCTGTAAAGTTCCTTACGTGTCAGGTATACAAGACCTGTAACAAGCAACCACTACAGACACGTAGAATATGAGAATGTCCCCTAATCAGGACAGTTGCAATGGCTAGAGTATTGTCACATGACATATGCCTAATGAGGGACTGTCCCATGCAAAGTGGGAAAGGTGTTATTCCTACAGTCTCCCACCGTGCAATCTGAAAGGTGGAAAACGTACAGTAGGTATGCGGTAGCATGACTCGCCGGACAGCTGCATTAACAAAAGCATTGCAGAGTATCGGTTCCCATGTATCAGGCAGATGGGAGCAGATCGTATGAGGAACACGCATATAATATGATTACGTCAGTGGACAGGCCACCGAGTCCATGCAGTCGAACGCCTGCCATCGCCAAATGGTTAGACATACTCAATACTGTAGGCATGTAGTCCGATGTAATACGAATCACAAGGGATCACACTCATGACAAATGTAAGCAGAAATGTTGGTGAGCGAGTGGCTGTAAGCGTGTTTGTCTACCAGTATGTCAGTAGTGCACTGTCAAAGAAATGTGGAGTCTAAATGGGTAAAAGGTGTTGTAACCAGAGATCAGCAGTGCTTAACATTGTGCAAACCCACGCACAACTGCACCGACCTGCTGGAATGTGCCTTACCCAGTCCGTATCCAAAGCCGCCGGTCTGTCCGCAAACAAAGAACCACCCTATTCACGTGTTGGTAGCAGTACCCTGCGCACATAGCTCATGTGAATTAACAATAGACCATGGCATATGTACAGACAATAGACCACGCGCACACCATGCAGCGCAGTCATCCAACAGTATAGCAATGTACTGGCAAATATGTCCGGACCGTTTGTGTATGCATGCCTGGCCGTCCTGTGTGTCAGTGTGTGAGCATGCCCAGTATGACTGTTACGCATGTTGTTGACCAACATTACAGTCATACCGTCATGTGTGTGAGCATGCCAAGTATGGACAACTGTATCGCATGTGTCACATGTCCAGATAGTCAGTACTGTGTTGCCGACCCATCCGTTCTACACAGACAGGTGTCATGCTGTGTCTGCAGGGTAGCTAATGGTCATGTGGCATTGACAGTTGCTACATGTCTGCATAGCGTGGGGAGACATCCCAACTGCATCCACAGTCCTACACAGCACCGTGGGTGGCGCTCATGACTCTCACGTGTGTTGGTTGGATGGGGGCACAGCTGACAGTTGTACACATCTGCTGCTGCTGTACTAGTATGCCAGGTACTCCATGTCAGTGTGTGGACCTACCTAAATTGCCGGTTGGAGGGATACCAGTGTACGTCAGATCCCAGTGTTAAATACCAGCACAGTGGTGTTGGACGTCCTAGCTTTCACAACCTACATCAAACCGCCTGGCCTGCTGTAGTCTGTGTGTGTCTTTGGGGGTTGGGGTCATTCATTGGGCATATCCATAGGCCATTGTATATCATTTGTCTGTATTGGTCCACACCTGTCCAGCTGCATGGAACGTGTGTGGGCTGTATGGACACACATGATGTTCAGCCCATAATCTGCAGTGAGTTAGGACACCCTGAGTACTACTGGCTACCATTATGACCCCTGTATGTGCTACAGATGTCATAATGCCACTATGGACGTGTACTGTCTGCTGCCCTAACAGTCAGCCACCAAAGTCTCTTGTATGCTCACATACATACCATAGCAATGGGTAAATACACATTCTAATACAACTGCCAATTTTTAGGTTGATCGACGTACCCTGGGGGTGTTCTGGACCTGAGGATGGTGCTGGTGGGCTGCCTATGTCGGATGCACACAGTGCACCTCCTATACATGGCCGAGCACAGGTAGTGTCATGTTTGGCATCCATTGTACTGTGTGCGGGTCAGAGAGGGGACATCCGTGGGTACCTACTGTGTCAGTGCATATGCCTTTTGTTGCCTCTTTGCCAAGGGCAGGTCATACTGTGCACAGCCTTTCTCCGATTGGGCCCTGCTCAGGTAGTTCCTTCATCAAGTCACACTGTGCTTGTACAGGCCTTGGCAGTGGTGTTGGGCCGTGTGGCCCTGCCCCACGCTCTTCCTGCAGCAACTGTTACTGCAGGATCAGAATGTGTAGCATAGCAAATACCATAACAAATTGTGTGCATGTAGCTAGTGAATACTGCAGGGCTCCAGCGGATGTGTCCGGATACCAAACACATACTCAATTACATGTCTTGCCTGTGCATCCACCTCATTATGGTGTGAGTGTTCAGGTGTGTGTGCATTGCTGCTGGGTGTCATCAGCCACGACACCAGTGGTCACCCAGCATCCCCCACTAGGACACTGTAGGGGATGTCCATATTGGCAAAGGTGTGGTACAGCTGTGTCAGAAGCCATATATCGGAATCATCATAGCTTCCAGGGCAGACAGCACACACATTCATTCTAATGCCCTGGCCATCGCATATGGCCTAGCTGTTGGAGGGTATGCCCCTGCAGTGACTGTAGGCCCTACGCCGCTCACCGGGTGGTGCTTTGATGTGTATGTGTGTGCAGGCTATAGCACTCAGTACCCCAGGGTAGTCATCCATGTGCTTGAAGAGATGCATATTGCTGGCCTACTAATCACGTGTGTTGAGGACATGTACGTGCTCACTAGCATGTGTTGACATGGCATCTGTGAACTGGTACAATACTCTGGATGCAGATGCCTGTGAGATCCCCATGATATCCCCAGTTGTGCTGTGTGAGGTACCTGTGGCTAGTATACCCAGGCCAACACATACCATGGTATCCACTGTGATGGGTTTCCCTCGGCCTGTTTGATGTGTCAGGTGTGGCAGGCACAGGTCAACAAGCCGCTGTAGGAAGTCTCTGTCCACCCCATAGTGCTCCACCATCCCCAGCTCATGTAGCCCCTGGTAAGTCACCCTGGGTCTATAAAGTCTTATGTCACCCCAGTAAGGGATGTTCGGCAGCATACACATCCTCACTGCCCTCAGCCTCCTGCACATGTTGGTCTATGCTGCCTGCTGCAGCCCTTCTCATTTGGTTGGACAGTGTCATGAAATGTCCCCGCAGGTATACACCGGTGGTGTAGAGTGTGGAAGAAACCTGTGTGTATGTTGCTTGCTCACATTACCAAAGTGTTCAGGTGCGGGCTGGCCATGTCATCTGCTGATTGTGCTGATCATCACCTGTTTGTGCAGCCTGTACACCCTGGCTACCCCACTACTGCTGTTGTCCCTCCCAATGTCACCAGGCAGGTATAGACACACCCCTAGCTTAGGCGTGCTAATGCAGGAGCACTCCCGAGGCACAGTTCTACAATGTACGTACAGTATGCCTGACCCCCCTCCCATGCTGTCAACTATATTCGAGCCCTGCACCCGGCTACCTACACACATACACTCCAGGTATCTGCATCACACCCTGGGGATAAATGGGGTACACTATTGTCAACCTCATCTGCATAGTATAGTCTTCTAATGAATAGTTATATGACCCATACCGAACCTCCAAATTAATAACCACTGCTTAATGTCGCTCAGATCCATACACAACTGGTAACAGGTGCCTTACTATCACCATATTCAATGTCCCATGGTCTTCCCAGCAACAAAATTACCGGTGTCTACATGACTACAACCCAGGACCCTGCACACAACAGATGATGTGCATTACCACTACACCATGGCAGATATACATACATCCCATGTTATCACGTACAGATCTTCTGGCACAAACATTCAATAGTGCTGATGTCCCCAGACATATATGTTTATATCTATGTCTATCTCTCTATATCTACATATATCATATATTATTTGTATACATATATACATAGATACACATACACACATATACATGTACACATATATGTAGATATTGCATTTATATCACAACAGCGGACCATATGCCAGCAAAGCATTAGACAGGCATGAAAAGGAAACTACATGTGCCACCTGCATCATGTAGTGTTGTTACTATCAAGGCATGTGTGTTCTGTTGCTTCACATGGGTCAGACTGTATTAAGGGTAAGAGTAGGGCTGCTGACATTTACTCACCAGACCTAATGGCGAATGTATGTGTTGACAACCCAGTGTCTTGGCAGAATATGCAGGCTGTGGACACTATATAGGTCAGCAACAAGACACACTGAACACATCCCACTGCTAGCCACCCACAGATGCCAACACATAGGGTATAACTGCCAAACACACACACCTGCCATGCCTTGGAATCGAGCACCTACCAGTCTAGTCTACCACACTACAGCATTATGCAGTAACAGAATGTGCTACCGAATTTCAGCATCACCGCACTCCCAGAGGCATACTTTTAGGTGGATGACATCATCAGCAAAGGCAAAGACACCGATAGGGAATGTATGGAGAGTGAGCTGTCTAAAAGCATCACACTGTCCTCAGGCAGCTGGAAACACACTTGGCAGGGCGGGGAGTCAAACATACACCTAACTACCCTATCACACTACATCATTATGCAGTTATAGAACGCACTACCGAGATTACTGGAACACAGCACTCCCAGAGGCATACTTCTAGGTGCATGACATCATCAGCAAAGGCAAAGACACGGATAGGGAATGTATGGAGAGGGAGCCATCTAAAAGCATTACTCTGTCCCCAGGTAGCTGGAAACACACACACACTTGCAGGGTCCGGGAGTCGAACATACACTTAACTACCTTATCACACTACAGCATTACTCAGTTACAGAATGTGCTACCAAGATTACTGGAACGCAGCACTCCCAAAGGCATACCTCTAGGTGGATGACATCATCAGCAAAGGCAAAGACGCCGATAGGGAATGTATGGAGAGTGAGCCATCTAAAAGCATTACTCTGTCTCCAGGCAGCTGGAAGCACACACAGACACACACACACACACATTTGGCAGGGCTGGGAGTCGAACATACAACTAACTACCTTATCACACTACAGCATTACGCAGTTACAGAACGCGTGACCGAGATTACTGGAACACAGCACTCCCAGAGGCATACTTCTAGGTGGATGACATCATCAGCAAAGGCAAAAACGCCGATAGGGAATGTATGGAGAGTGAGTAGTCTAAAAGCATATTACTGTCCCAAGGTAGATGTAGACAAACACACGGCAGTGGTGTGAGCGGGCCAACTGCCTATTTACGGAGCACTATTACAGCACTACATGGATACAAGATGTGGCACAGACAGTACACCCTTCAAGACAGTCCCAGTGTGTTCAGTGTAGGAATCCATCCTGACGTGCGGTATGGACATCTGTTGCCTGGATGACCACTATCGCTATACAGGATTTCAATGGTCATGCCCATACACAGAGGCACATAACCGACACAAGGTGTCACTGGGCATGCTCACACACTTAGTAGCACTCGTCCGTTTGGAATGTACTGTGTGTCCATCTACACAATGGCATACTGGGCATGCTCACACACTTAGTAGTAGCAAAGGGCTGTCTTGTATGCACATGGATTCTAAACACGGAAGGGCACAGTTTGGAATGTACTGTGTGTCCATCTACACAACGGCGTACTGGGCATGCCAACACACTTAGTAGTAGCAAAGGGTTGTCTTGTATGCACACGGATTCTAAACATGGAAGGGCACAGTTTGGAATGTACTGTGTGTCCATCTACACAACGGCATACTGGGCATGCTCACACACTTAGTAGTAGTGAAGGGCTGTCTTGTATGCACACGGAAGGGCACAGTGTGTCAATAGTGAACATTGTTAACACAAACGCTGCACTACACACATCTAACTCCGGTCATCAGTGCTAGCTGTGTAGCATTCGTGACCACAGCTGACAATCCAGATCCAACAATGGGGAATACGGACATCTCTGCAGTGAGGAACACCTGGCATATGGCACAGTTGTGCACAATAGCACTACCACCGTATACTTCAGATACAGACATGTGGGCTATAAGACCATGACGGACTGCTCCAGGTGTTACTGACCCCACGTACATGAAAGCCACTCACATGAACTGACCAGTACACACTCAAGAGCCATCACAGATGTCTCAGGTGCAGATCACAGTGGTAAATGCCGCATTCTACTATGTAGCCTTCAGACATCACCATGTCCTTGGACCAGCAACACACATCCATATATTACTACACCACCATGTTACTCATGACCAGTGGACTGTACATAGGTCTACAGCAACTGTGCAGACTACACATGTACTGACAGGGTTCCATCATGTGGTATGCAATGCAATGATACCACAGTTCATAACCAGTTCGGCTCTACACATAACAGGGGCCCTGGGTCTTACACAGCTGTAACAGCTGACTGTCGCTGTACACCAGAAAACACTCATGTTTGGATATGACATACATGTAATTGCAGTGGATATGTACATGGCCCACACACACACAACACATATGTACATAGCATAGCTTTTGCTGTCCTCCATGCAGACAAGTGGCTACAGCAATCACACGCATGCACATGGAAGGTAGGTCCATGACAACCAACATATCATATAACAGCCCATGTGTCATGTATGCCATCACACATGTCCACCAATTGCAATGCATACAAACATGGCTACATGACAGGAATATAGGACCAACACACATGTACATGTAGTGGTGTGCATGCAGCTACCATGCATGTGCAGTAGCTGAAGTATGTCGTTCATCTGTGTCTAACTACAACATGCAGTTGCAATGCAGCCCCATCATTGACACCTGTATATGGTGAAATAATGACAGTACGGTAGGATGTACATCAGGTATGGATGGATTGTGTACATAAAGTGGTGGTCCACCTTTGCAGATGAATGTTTGCTGAAGACAGCTCACAGGTATGTCACAAGCCATCCTACCATTACATGTGCAAACAGTACGCTATGTTACTGTTACTTGAAGGTGAAGACATACAACCTACACAGCGGTCAGGGTGTTACTGAGTGTACATCACTTGACACCTGTAACACTTACGCCCTCCCGTGTGCATATAGCAGCACAATTGCCGAGGGTAGCGTTGGTGCACATAATGCGGCCAATACAGCTGCATGCCTGTCAGACGTATCATCATATAGCAGGTGTATGATTCACAATACTGCCATATGAGTTTGCTTGTGTGACCATATATGCCACGTATGGTGGGGAATACATCCCAATTGTTACACACCCCTGTACACTGTTGTAGAGATCTGTACATACTGCAGTGTAGAAAGCAAGACGTCAGCAGGGGTGGTGTGTGTATCACACACATGTCAGCTATCTTTATGTGAATGACATTTGTGGACTCCACAAAGTGTATGTGTATGTATATATGGCTGTCTGGTGCATGGAGTGAGGGTGTATGCTACCATACAGAACAGACAGGATCCCTAACCCCTCATGGTGATGCAGTCTACTACCCTGTTGATGTCATCAGTCTCAGCCTTACCGGCTACCTGTACATGTTCATTCTCTGTGTCACGCCATGTGGGTGCACAGTACTGTGAAGGTGATTACCACATAGACAGGGGTTCTCACCTCAACACTATCAAGTGTGCATTATAGTGTTGTTGACCTCGTGAGTGTGGTCATGTTACTGTGTGTTTCTGTGTATGTCACTGCGTGTTCTCATCCTGTAATGTGACAGTGTATTACTGCTACACAGTGAGGCCTCATGCTATCAACTGGCCTCTAACGTTGACATCAATCAGCCCACTGTGTAAACCCCACCGCACCATGTCACCATACCTGTGATGTGACCCAGTATGGATGTCACGTCTCTAGCCACTGTAGCCTATTAAACAGCTCACATGCTTCTGGATCAGTAGATGTGTGGACATCTGTGGAATGGTAGCCTTTCTGACAGTGAGGTCAAGGCTATGTATAGCATGCTGGTATTGCCATACATGCCTGTGAGTACTCCACATTTACACATGGGAAACTGCAAACACTGCTACTTATTGGCACATGCAAGTAGACCTTAAGGAGGGAAGCAGGGCATCATTACCAACATGCTGTTACTGTTGTTACCAAGACACATACTGTGAACACACAACAATGCACTCTAGCTGCAAACATTGTAACGTAATGGCACATGCAATTAGACCTTAAGGAGGGAAGCAGGGCATAATTACCAACATGCTGTTACTATTGTTATTAAGACACATACTGTGAACATATAACAATGCATTCTAAACCTGTACTACATGGTATGTCTCGTGCGTTTCAACAGTACACAACAAATGTAATATACACTTCTCACTATTCTGTTCACCTTATGCATCAGACCATATGAGCATGTCCCTGCACCGATGGTGTGGATGACAGGGATCTGGCACAGGCATCATCATATGCACAGGGTGATAATGTTTGCCAGGGGCATAGGCTGCACCAATGGATGACATCTTGTGTGTGGGTTAGGGCTGGTGATCTGATTGGACATGTGTGGTCATTATGCATGTGGGTGTTGCGGTGCCCTACAGATGTTTCTGCTGTGTGCGTGTATGTGTGCACACAGTTCTGCCATGTGTCCAGCCTACACAGGGGTATTATTGACAGCTCCAGATTGTACAGACCAGGATGTACAACTCACTGTGTCCGGCCATGGCCATGTGACCTGTGCCTGCCAGGAGGTGCACGGGAACTACCAGGCAGAGGTACAGATTGGCTACTGTCTGATGACACATGTCCACTGGAACTGTGTCCCTGCTGGGAACATCCAAAGCCACATCCACGTAGCCTGCTGTGTCCTGGTGTGTACAGCGCAGCACCAGCTGCACTGCTACTGCTACCAGCACTGTGGGAGTAGGCATGTGAGGTGGCTCGTTCACGTTGACCTGCACCAGGTGGTGTAGCTGGCCTACGTCCACGTGGCCTACGCCTCACTCCTACCAGATGTTCCAGCACAGACAGCCCACGCTTGTGGATTGCCATGCCATGGTCAAGGATTCCAACCATGTCACCCAATTGCCTGTCCAGAACATCAGCGATCTGCTGTTGAGCATTTTCCAATGCCTGGATGTTGTTGTTTAAAGAATGGATAGCAGCCCTCTGAAGCCTCTGCCCTTCTGCGTTCTGCTGTTCAGCATGTGCCTGTGCCACCATTACAGTCTGGAACATGCGTCTGGTGACACCAGCTGCTGCGCTCTGTCCTGCAGGTGCATGTCTGCCAGAGGTCCTCCTACGAGCTGCACTGGCCTCATGCCTGTGTGACACATCTGCAGTTATTACTCTGACACCACACCTTCTGTAGCCACCACACATTCCTGTTCCAAGCTAATACATGCTGACTGTCCTTCCTCTATGGCCACTGGTGATGGGGTATGTGTTGGCATGAGAACTGTGTGCGGGGAAGAGGGGAACATAGCTGGGATGGCAACCATTGGCACAGATTCAGCCCCTGACAACCCTGCCTGTACCTCATGCATATGTTCATCACTGCTAGTATCTCTGGGGACAATAACATCAGATGGACCGCAGGAGGGTAACGCACCTACATCACCTGTGAATGCAAAGAAAGACTCTACATTACAATAGACACACAGACACACAGACACACCATGCATGTGATTTGACAGATGGCATGCAGCATGCATGTGATACAGCAGACGGCATGCAGCTCAGACATTAATAGTGGTAGTTAGCATACCTCCCTGGGTTGCACACAACAGCACACAGGTGTCATATCAGAAGCCATGCAGTTCACACAATCATGGTAGTAAGCATGCATCCCTGTGATACACCATGTGGACCAGCACAGGTTAACAGTACACATGGCTGATGTGACCTTGACATTGACATGTAGTATGACATGTAATCTGCTGACGTGTGCATTGCCATGCATACATGTCTAATACAATGGTGTTCTGACACATGTACAGTGGTGTAATGAGTATCACATTGCAGTGTTGTCTGTATGCCCTACAGATAGAAAGCACTTTTAGCAGATGTGCATGAACATTAAAGGGTAGTATGAGGCATCTACATTGCTATACAGTGTGAAGTACAGACACTGTGCCATTGCATGGCATCATGAGGCACCTATATTTCTATACAGTGGGTAATACACACCCAGTGCATAGCCATGACTACGTGCATACACATTACATAACTACTGTGTATTGTGACCCACGTCGCTGAGGTGTATACACACTAAACCATGCTGTGTCATGTGACAGGTCACTGGAAGACCTACGGATGACACCCCTGCACAACTACTAAAATGTCTTAGCTGCCTGGCAACCGTATCCACACATGGCAGACTTGTCAATACACCATGTCCCACATGACATTTATGCACCACACACACGAGGTGCACGGCTGACAGTGATGCCCAAAAGCAGCAAGGGAAATGTACGGTATCTGTGGCCTGATGTGGTGTCTATGTCTTTGGAAGCTGTACAGGTGACTACTGTCATGCTATGACACAGTCATGATGTTCAACACATCTTATATGGTCAAATTAAGTAACACCTCCACAAGCTGTGCACAGGCTTATAGGATGTCCAGTGTTCCACATCAACTATATAACCATTCAACAAAGGCTATAGTTGGACCATGTGTGGACAATGTGCTACAGGGTGTATACACATCACATCTACTGTGTGGCTACATGTCTCTGGCCATCCTCCATGGCCATGTGTGAACATGTGTTGGCCAAATGTTTGTGATGGCCATCTATCTCACATGTCTGTGGTGTCCCATATGACATACACCAATAGATGTCAGATATGTCACTGTCCATAGGGTTATGCAGACAAAGGGTTGTATGTTTGGTATGTGGGTTATGTATTATGGGATAGTGAGACAATATTGCAGCCAGAACACTACATGCCTGGGACTTGTCAGATGGCACATCACAATGTGTGCACCCATTGCAGGGGCATATTACACAATGGTGAATCCTGTGGGCTGCCCATATCCCAGCTCACTGTGTGGTACTGTTTGCGTACCACATGTGTTGTTCCAATGTATAGTACATATGCCTACATTGAACAACACCTCCACTGTTGTATGCACAGCTGTCCACACATCTAGCAATGACAGATACTGTGGTTTCATGTCAGAGTTTCATTTAGTTTGTATATATTGCACATGGGTAGCCAGTGTGCTTGATGACAGATGCAACTTGTATATCGTGACTGGACCATACATTATGTGTACATGTGTTAACTGGCCACATGGCGAATAGATATATGCATTAACATGCCTGATACTGATAACTGTCTCACCTGCAATGGACTGATGTCTTTGTGGCACGCCAGAGGTACCTGTATAGGGGTGACACAGTAGTTTGAATATTATCCATGACTGTATGACAGCTACAGGGTGCACTGTGCATGTTAACACATTCACCTGTACAATAGCATATAGTATGCACATGTGTGCATACACAGGGTAACAAACTATAGTATGCGGCATGTGTGTAAACATACCTTGCATATGATGTTACATTACATATTGTACAGTGACACATGCAACTAAATGGGATATAATAGTCATATGTGCAGTAGTGACTTACCAAGAGACTCCAGGCTCAGTGTTTGGGAGACACCCACCTCCACGATGGCAGCTAGTGTTTGTGGATGCTGTTCTGATGGTGTCCCCACGCTGGCCAGTAGCTCCTCTGTGTGTGTGAGTGGAGGCTGGGTTGGTGGCCCACCACCTGTTCCACCTTGTTCCCTGGAGATTGCATTGGCACACTGTTTTGCATGTCGTATCAGATCCATGCAGTGTCTGCGCACCTGCTGGTAGGTGCGGTTATGGCCATCCACATCATTAATCCTCCTGCGTAGTTCCTGCCACAGGTCATCATGCTGCTGGGCATGCTGTGGCACATGGCTGAACAACACCTCATAGTTATTATGGAGGTACGGGATGAGGGCATCATCCTCCAGGCGGCTATACACTGGCAGGTGTGAACAAGGCATTATCTCGAAGACATAATGATGGAGACAAGTCACAGTATCACAGAGATGTGCAGAGATACAGCTGCACATACATTTATATTAAATCTAGTACATATGAACAGTTATCTTTGCAAATCATCATGACACTGACACGACTGACATGTTTGTGTCACACACATGTAACACCCGTTGTGCATTGGTTATCATCACCATATATGTGTGTCACCTCATTACATTGCTCATACTCGATGTGAATGCTGTCTTGATGTGGGCATGTTTGTTTGCCTGTACTGGTGTTCTTACCTATCAACACATGCCTGGATGTGTCCACAGTAATGCTGTTGACCTTGATGCTGTGTATATGTCACATATCAACACATACACTGCCTTAACGGACATGAACAGTGACAATGAACACTTGCGCATGGAAACCTTTACATGCATGTGTTTTGCCATATACATCTACACGGCACTGTACAGCAGTTCAGCATCCTGCCACGTATCGCCTGTGTTGCACATGTGATACACATGGGACAATGGCTAGCCGGACGTTATTCGCAGGGATGGTTATCAACTATAGCATGTACGGGCAAGTTTTTCTAGCTGTATCCAACAGCCATTTTGCCACCACCAGGTGCATCAGTGCCACATTACTGATCCAGAAAGTTAATGATACATCTACCATGCGGTCATCGCACC
This sequence comes from Protopterus annectens, assembly GCF_019279795.1. Lineage (NCBI taxonomy): Eukaryota > Metazoa > Chordata > Ceratodontiformes > Protopteridae > Protopterus > Protopterus annectens. The sequence continues at coordinate 857,547,454 of NC_056732.1, read as the reverse complement.
ATGTATGACAGAGATGACATGTGCAGCTTTGATGGACAGGGTTGCATGGTATGGCAGGAGTATGTAACATGTATGGCACAGGGATCTGTCCAGCATGTGGCGATCCTTGTAGTAGGACGGTGGCTGTCCATGACGTATGTCTTTCAGATCAGGATATGTACGTGTAGCATGTCCAACATCACAGTGTAGCACATGTCTTCATGCAAGGTAGCCAGCATGCTGCATAGTGCAGGTGAGGATTGTGAAGACTGGTATCGCCCATCCACACATGGCCAATACCCCTTAAAGGTGATATGTGATCCGATATTGGTCACCCGAGTGCTGAGTATGCCTGTCCAATGATCTCCATGCTCATGGATGGCACCCTGTCATGACATGGGTGCCTTGTATGACTACCTAATAGGCCTGGAGATGTCACCAGCTCAGGGAGGTGAACTGAACAGCACCATTGCTTGCACACAGTGTCCATAATGTTGACCGCTGTCTAGGTGGTAGTTAATGGGTACAGGGTTATTCACCTAGTGGTGACAATGCTATTATCAGCTGTCAGATTGTGCACATATGTCACGCACCTCACCCACAAAGCCCATTCTGTATGTTGTCCACAACACTGAGACAGCTATTGCTCCTAGGTCATGGCCATTCACATCCTTACATATGCAGATGCCTCCCATTTGTCTGTGTGGTATGGGCTACAATGAGGGGGGAGTACAAAACATTAACCCTGTTTTACTGTAGCTGCCACTGGTGTGATATGCACATGTCACTCAGACACCTTTTGTAGTGTTACTTCTGTCAACAGGCCACTGGTAGACCACTCCTGTGACATACAAAGGTACATCTAGTATACTCAGTGTAGCTGGAACACAGTATGGGTGATGTCCTATGACCTGTCACAGGTATGCTATGCAGTGTGAAATCATCCGTACTGTCATCTACATCTGTATTGCTAACATCTACGTTGATAAAGGTTTATAGACTTGCAGACCATACTCAGCAGGGTAATAGTGCAGTGCCTCCAATTATGACTGGGGTCTCCGCTTGTGGGTTGCAGTGGGTTTATATTATCCAACACCCTATCTGTATTGCATATTCATGCTCAGCACTTATTCAGAACATGTAAGCACTTCATGAGCTGCTAATTACTATTGCACCCATTCCAACTCATTTCTTGCAAGTACACTGTCTGTCCTTACATTTCCAGCTTGCTTACAGTACAACAGTTGTTGTACACACGTAACTCACATATCTTGTGAGACATGGTTGACTATACAGGCATGTCCAAGTGTCACTTACCAGTGTTATTGCCTGTCTATATGATGAATATGGAAAACATGAGGCAATAGAGCAATTGTCTCATGTACACAGTCAATGCTCACCTCCCAACATACGACACTACAGCCTGTGGGAGATGCACGTATGTAGCCATGCTGGGGGTAATGCTCTCACCAACCCAAACTGAACCTGACATTCATGTGGGGACATTTAACATTTGCAGCACACCCCACTCATCACATAGTGTCACTAGATCTCCACCACCACAGGCCACACATAGTATGACTACAACATTTGCAGAACCTCTCCATACTCTCTGTGTAGGCAACAGAGGCAGCCCCCATCACCAGACACAACACCAATTACTTATAGCTCACAAACTCATGTGTGCCCATCAACTACAGCCAATAGGGTGTCATAACATACCCAACACACCGGTCATAGGTGACTCTGTAGGTGGTCACACTGATGTCCCACTCAGCAGGCTACACAAGACGATAGTCGCTTACATCTGGCTGTCAGGTAACAGGATCTGCAACATAACCTATGCACCCATGCCACACCTCACCAGGTACGATTTGACTGTCATTCTCCATGTTAGTGTTACTGCCCTGAGATGTAACTTCCTGGACTACATGTACAGGGACATGCAATAGCTCTCTGGTCTTGTAGCCCAGAAGGTATCGCCCAAGCCCTGAGAAGCATTCTGCATTTATCGAGACTAATACCACTGTACAACTACTGAATGTTTCACTTCAACAGTTGCCTATGCTTCTGCTGTCATTCCACAGGCATCCAGTATCTGTCTGCTTTGAATGACATGCTCAGAAAACACGATGCTTTGGCAGAGATGATCTGCACCTGTCAGCCCTGGGAGTACAGGTAACATGTAAGGCTCTTGCTGCTCCTATACTGCCTGTCTTGGACAGTTTCCAATAACATTCATCATCAGAACAGGAACAGGCAAGCAAAACCTGGGGTACTGTTACTCAATGCTTGACATCTTCATCACTAACGCACTCAGGCGAGGCACTCCTTATAATGGACCACTTTGAAATCTCTGCAGTGACTGGGACCTACCTCTAGGCTCCGGAGAGCACACCTGCACTGACATGTTACACGCAGACCACACCTTTCAGCCATGTAACCAGGAACGGAACACCCACGGCAGAGGTATGTCCATATTTCACAAGGATGTACACACCTCTAGGCTGGTTCCTTAGCACAATGCATCAGAGGTGATCCACGTGCAACTAACTGTGGCCAGAACTGCTATACAAATTGTAACTTGCTATGGATTCAGCAACATACCCCACAGTTACTGGTCCTCATTTCTTGGTGTACTGGAATGTAGGGTTCAGACAGGTACTACTGATGTGAGACTGACACTACCCCACACTTAACTGGGATACCTACTCATGTACTGACATGTTAGGCCAATGCTTTCTGGGATTCATAACCTCCACTCGGCTGGATCAACCCATACACACCACCACCAAGACCAACAATATCCTAGACATGGACATTACCAACATGTGACTGGTGTTCCACACCTAGGGTTATCCCCTCATTGGTAGTTTCTGAACATATGCTAATCACCCTTATTATCCACATCCCGGCACCACACCCTTCACGGAATACACAGTACAAGATTTCTACAATGCCTACTTCAGACGTCTTATGACAGCGGTAGTAAACATCATGACACCCGTGCAGATGGACAATGCACTTACAAACACTGAAACATACACCAGTGCACTTCATTAGCACTTACACGACTGCATGGATCATGCTATCCCAAACAGAGCTATGATGGTACCCACCAGATAATGGATGCCACTCTGGGGGTCCAGTTCCATGCACATAATGTACAACAGAAGGTCGAGGCTGTTGCAAAGTGGAGTACAATCCCATGGGTGGGGTAGCTCACTGGTCAGCCTCAGTAGGAATCTGGGATCCCTTATCACATCCTCCAAAGCTAGCTACGTAAGCATTACTGCGACACATTCCAAGAACTACCACAAAGCATTATGGAGGTATGTCAGTACTCAATGGCAATACCCACATCTGCTCTGACATACGATGGTTAGGCAGGAACATTACAGACCGACTGCTATTGGAAACATCCTGGCAGATAGGTTCAATGCTGACTTTACACCCTCTCACTCCCTACAGGGCCAAAATCCATACAGAAACAATGCAGAGTCCCTGCGGTCACAACTACACAGTTCCAACCTGCACTCTCTAAGGCCTGGAACACAGACTCCATTTGACCGTCCAACATCCTAGGCTGTGATTTACACAAACCTCAGAATGACATGGCTCCCCACTTGGCCACCAGATTCAGTAATAGCCTTGTATCAGACATTGTGGCCCCTGAATGGTGCACAGCAACAGTTATCACACTCCACACAGGTGGCACCACAATGAACCACAGGGACTATTGCCCTATATGCCTGACTGGACTGTTCTGCAAAGCTATGGGACACATCATCATGGAAGTCATTCACAGAGACATTGGTGGCCTCCAGACCTCTGATGCCATCCGGGTTGGATTTGTTAGGGCCAGACTATGGCTCCTACACCTGGTGGACTCCTTTGATACAGTTACCAGGGTAGTTGATGACGGTAAGGGGGTCCACACATCCTACATTGTCCTCTCATTGGCTTTCAGCACCATTCTCCATTCTGGTATTGACAACATACACATCCACCTGCACATCGACCCCTACGTCTCGGGATGTTATGCAAAGTGGCTCACGGACAGGACCCACACAATGAGGGTAGCATACTGTGGTACCTACTGTAATTCAGTTACACTTGGCATACCACAGTCCTCGGTCATAGGGCCCCTCATGTTTGGTATATGGCTCCCTGAGGTACAGGCTAGCACAGAGGGACTTTCCCTGAATAGGTTTCCAGATGACTGCAAACAAGGAGCCATGATTGATCCACCAGCTGATACGGACACTCTCCATATGGGTGTCACTATGATGGATACCTGATGTCAATAACATGGCATCAGGCTGCATAACACAAGGTGCATAGACATCCACTTTGGATTACACCAATCACCCACTGACTATCACATAGGTGGTAGTCCCCTACATACATGTGACATTATACGGGATCTTAGTGCACACGTATATAGCACCCACTCCTTTGATAACCATATTGCCAATGTGGCATAGATATCCTTCTACGTGGCCACCCTTATCTGTAATGGGTTTGTAGCTGGAACAAAGGCACCCATTGTACCTCTATACTCCTGACATATGACACACGTTCAAGGGTACAACACCCCTTTTGGGGTGTACCTTACAGAACAGCAATGGCTTTACATACCACAACATTAACACACCATGAGGATTATTGACCTCCAAAGGATGACGTATGCGGCACAACTACGGACACCACAACTGTATACATTTGCATACTGCATACTCAGGAGTGACCTCTGCTGAACATACAGGGCCCATGTCCACAACAACATTTATGGATATACTCCACATAAGCAACATAAGCAAAAGCCACTGAGAGCAACATGCTCATGGATATGTGCACAAACGCAACGATGAGTGGGACGTTCTTGAGGGATACATTCCTGAACCAGACACTCACCATGCTTTGTAACATTATTCCTATGTACATCAAGCAGGGACACTCACTAGCACTCTTCATGAGATACCTTGATGGGTGGATGGGAGACACAAATGTATGCCAGGGATCACTGCAGTGGCTGTACTGTACACAGGTGCAGGTAACACATGGCTCTGCTGTTCACAACAGGACACTACCCTAGGGGGGTGCCGCTGGTGAAAACACTGTCGTTGGGCTTACACATGGACTTGGCCAGACAGCATAGTACCTCACCTGTGAAGCTATTACATGTCCTTTGTGCATGGATAATTGAGTAGCTCTTCCATTTCAGTTAGCTATCATGCTGCCACAGTGTCCCGTGACTACAAGCCATATGTATCCTGTAATTGTGTATTGTACATGCCAATAGATGATACCTTTTGTTTGCACGATATAACAGTTATGCTGTGTAAAATATCTGACATATCTACCTACAATACTGTACATTACACATATTGTAAACATTATCCCATAATGCAAAGCATACTTGCACAGCAGGACCACATTAGGCATGTTATTCTCGTTATATGCCCATACACATGCCTACTGTGACAGTATATCAACATATACAATCCCCTGCTATGGCACGTACTTGTTGGACAAACCCTACCACTGACGGCGGGTGGTGTGGAATTGTTGTGTTTAAAGCCTTCATGTAGCATCCCTTGTGGTGTATGAGATGTTTACCTTGTGGCCCACAGCAGGACACACAATTTCTACAAGCATTACTATGCTCAACAAGACATCACTACATAATACCTTTTCCCACTTTATGCATTGCGTACACTTTAATTAATACAAAACAGGCGCTACATACACTGACATACTGAGTGTTCTACATACCTTGTTAGCGTTCCGAGTCTTCGTAAATATCTCTCTTACACCTTTACTGTTTAAACGGTTCTATGGTATGAGCATACGGTTTGAATGTATGGCAAGGCATCCTTATATATGTCGATACCTGTAACATGTGGTATCCTGCCACCAATTGGTGATCATGAGTAAATTATTACATGCACATCAGCTGTGCAGCTACTCCATTCACCAATTACGCGGCAACAGTGGGGTATAATTGAATTCTCCACTTGGGTGTTGCCCTTTTGCCCTACCTTCGGGAAGATGGCCTGTATGTGTTTTGTTGTGAGTAATTGTAACTGCTATTTGGAGAGACACTGATATTTTGAATTCATGTCCCTCGTGAATTGTGTGTGATGGCTAGAATATGTGGTTCTACATGTGAGTGTACCCGTCATCTCAACCGTCTGATAAGGGACTACTGCAAACAAAACCTGTAACATTGCCGTCTGTTCCATTATACAACAGCTACGATTTCACATGGTGCCATTACAAATGTGTCTCTCACAAGGTATGTTACCGGTTCTGCAGATGTAATTGAGTGAGTGGATGTTTGTGATGTTATTACAGTCTGTATTGCAATTGTTTCGGGTGTGGGGAAGATGTAGGTGGGTGTACGTAGCATATACAGGTTTGTGGGGACTGCATTTCTACATATTCCATATATGTGTGTGGGCTCCTTCCCTAATTGAAGACCTATCATTTAGTAGACTGAGAAACTATGGTTGTTACGGGCTTATACATTGAGACATTGTTAATTGGTTTCTATATAGCATGCAGGTGAGGTTGATACTTCAATACCTCCAGAAATACATTGATATGTAAGGGAATGTTACTAAATGACAGCTGTCTCGTGTATTTCTGTCACAGATATTTGCACTCATTGCAGTTGTGTTGGTGACTGAACCTCTTTGTCATGGGCTGTCACCTTTTCAAATGGCCATAGTGGGACATTTGCAGGACACACATCGGTGTTTACAGGTCGACACATACCCACAGTCAGCACACAGGATAGAGCATACTTTTATCCTGAATACATACTTATTCTTGTAGCACTTTAGCTATTTATCATGTTTCATGTAACATTTATGTATTTTAGATACAGGCATAACTATTTAATGCAACTATTACATAATATATGGGACATAATTATGTCCTACAATCTCGGACATTTGCCCTTTTTAATATTTTTTGTCAGGACACAACTGCCCAGGGAGGGGCTGTCCCTCTTAAAGTGGGACAAGTGGTAACTGTATGCCTACGGCCAGCTATGGCCACACCTACTGTAATGATCTACCTCTGAGTTAGCACTAACAGACACACGATGCAAATACACACACACACATTACAGTCCCACGGAAATGCGCACGGCACCCTCAACACACACATACACAGACTACAGCAATCAGAAACACAGTTGAACACAGTACCTACCTGGACCGCAGCACCGGTAGCGATAACTAAATGTCCCTTAACAACGTGATAATATTACTCTCGGTTCTAGTGTTCCGGTACTGTGGTCTTTCGGTCATTAAGCCTCGTGATTACGCGTGTCGGTATGTGACACATTCGATAGTTGGCAGTATCCTATTAATTGTACCTCCATGGTTGTGTACATGTCATTGACCTATCTATATATTTGCAGATATTGGTGAATACGTATATATCAACATATATCTCTCTATCACCCTTTCTATCTCTATTTTATATATATATATATATATATATATATATATATATATATATATATATAGAGAGAGAGAGAGAGGGAGAACACACCTTTCGTTGTGTACATGTCGGTGTATACTGTTTCCTGGACTCCGCACGTTTGTGTTTTAACCTGTCACAATACACGCCTGCCATTGGTACATCTCGGGTAGCTTAGTGTTAGGTGATTGTGTACATGATTGTGTGTTCTACTCCTGGCAGTGGTCATTTTACCCTTCAGAGCAGGCACTATTAGTACAGGGGTGAATAATGCTAGTTTTACCTGTTCTGGACATCGTTGACCATGATCTGCGTGATATTCAGAAAAGCTTAGCCCTGTTTCCAGCATATCCGTATAGTCATGTTTAAACGACGCTTACCAGCACTTGCCAACGCATAATCCCGCTGACATGTGCTAAACCTGATCTGATGACCTGCATCCAACATCCATTATTTGTGCCTTCGGGATTATGTAACGTCCCTTGCAGGACGTTGGACCGTCAGTGCATGACAGTCAGTGCATTTACCACTTGGGCATCTGGGATTTGTACACGTGTTATGGTGTTTTGTATGTGGACTGTACTACGGCTGTTACTCCATACTGCAATCAAATGTGTAACTCAGTTAGTTTACATATGGATGAGACCTATTAATGGTATGTCCAAGTGATGTTTAATGGATGTGCTCCAGCATTGGTAATGTATGTCACAGTGAGCCACACACTATAATGTGCTACACCTTCCCACAACCATAGGTGGAGCATGCTGGGGAGACAGATACCTGTCATGGGTACTCCCCATGCTTTGCCATTACATCCCTGATTACATTATATGGAGCCCCTCATTAACACACCAGATAAGCCATGCAGAGTGTGTGGGGAACAGTGATTACTCACATGGATGCCGCAATTGGCTCTGCTCCACTGAGAGACAGTCGGTTAATCGATGTGGTGGTGACAGCAGACACTGTTTGCCTCGGTTGATGAATGGCCTCTGACAATCGGGCATGTACCTACCAATGTACCTAGGAACCTATACATACAGTATCAACATATGCTGTTAGGTGCGTGTACTGTTCAGGTGTTGACATTCCTTGTTCCAATAGCTGCTGTGTGTGCAATGGTTGAGGGTTGCCTATGTAGGATTCACACAGTAGGCCACCTATACATTACAATTTACAGGTAGTTGTGTGTGTGTGCCATCCAGTTTACTGTGTGTGCAGGTGGAAAGGTGTGTCAGTCCATAGGGGCCTACACTGTCAGTGTATGTGCTATATGTTCCCTCTTTGCCAAGGCGTGGGCATATTGGGCATGCCTCCATCTGCCTACTGGGGCTGGCACAGGGTGTTTGTAGTCTGAATCCCTCTGTGCCTGTGATGGCCTTGGCAATTGCAGTGGGCTGTGAGGGCCTTCACCATTATGTACCTGCTGCAGCTGTTTCCACAGGATCATATTATGTAGCATGGCACATACTATGAAGATGTGGGCACACGTGCCTGGAGAGTACTGCAAGGCTCCACCAGATATGTCCAAGCAATGGAACCGTGATTTCAGCATCCCAAACACACACTTGATGATGATTCTGGTTTGTGCATGTGCCTCATTATGGCATTCTTGCATGGGTGTGTGTGCATTTCTGATGGGAGTCATCATCCACGGCTCCAGTGCATAGCCAGCATCCTCCACAAGGTGGCCATGTGAGATGTCCCCCCTGACAAATACCTGATACAGCTGTGAGGCATGCCAGATGTGGGAGTCATGGTAGCTTCCAGGGCTGCCAGCACACGCATCCATGATAATGCCCTGGGCATTGCACACGACCTGGCAGTTGGAGTGGTATTCTTGTGGTTTATGTAGCACCTACCATGCTCACTGGGTGGTGACTTGATATGTATGTGTGTACAGTCTATCGCACCACGGGTAGTGTGCCACCTGGTGGAAGAGACACATATTGCTGGCCAACTCCTCCTGAGTTCGGGAGAAGTATATATGCTCATTGGCATGTGGTAACATAGCATCCAGGAACTGGTGTAGTACCCTGGATGCTGATGCCTGTGAGATCCCCATTATATCTCCAGTTGGCCTTTGAAAGGTACCTGTGGCTAGTATTCGCAAACTTACACATACCTTCGTGTCCACTGGGATGGGTTCCCCTCTGTTGTTTCTGGATCTCAGGCATGGCCGGCACAGCTCAACTATTTGCTGTAAGATGTCCCTGTCCACCCTGTAATGCTCTACTATCTCCAGATTATGTAGCCCCTGGTAGGTTACCCTTGGTCTGAACATTCTTATCCTCCACTGGTGCCTGCGGTGGTTGTCAGCATCATCCCCCACAACACCTTCAGTCTCTAACACATGGTGATGAATCACAGCTATGGCAGCTCCCAACATGTACATTGTAAAAGTTCCCCATCTGTTTACACCGATGGTGCAGTGTTTGGGAATACACAGGTGTGTGTGAGGTGCCTTCACACTTTATACTATTGTGCTGTGAACACTGATGATGTCATAGGGTGTGTATATACCATCGAAGCTACAGGGTATCTTATGTGTTTTACCACAGGTACTGCTATTGTGGTGCCTTTGGTGTTGAATTACATTTGGCTGCTGTGGATTACCTCTTGCCCTTCCCTTAACATTTCTTAACATTTCCACTCCCATTTTCTGGCATGCATCCAGCAGCCTGCTTTCATTTGTACTTTCCAAAAACTGGCTTATCTTATGACATATGTTCTATGGCCGATCTACTGCAGGTTTGCTTTGCTCTGCTATGACAGTTCTCTTTTCTTTGCAATCCGACACCTCACCTATCCTGTTCTGCAGGTTGCTGCGTGCAGACTTGTTAGCTGCCATCGATTGCCCACTGTGAGTTAATAGGTGTTAATTGCTCAGTTGTACTCCAATTACCCTACTGCGGCATTTCCTTATTTTTTCCCCTAACCTTCCTGTTTGAGCTATGGTGCGCAGCGCGTGTGTCCACTTACCGGGTTTCGGGCACATTTTCATCCACTTATACATGCGCTTTCGGGCACTATATGTGCTCTCAGCTAAACGATGCTATACCTACATCCCCACCCCTATCCTGCTGCTTTGCTTAGCAACGGGCAGGCCGGATTTGCATTGCTCCAATGTGCTTACAGCTACGGTGGCACACCCCACTGCTGATGTCATGTATACCTCCAAACCACTCCTCGGTGTTGTACCACTGCGCCGTATGTTACATCCTTAGTCCAGGAGGACGAAGGATGCGATTCACTATTACTTGCCTCATTTGCATTGCATTGACTACTAATTCATAGTTACCATGCCGAACACTGTCACAGACCCTTAGCAACCCTTGCAGCTTGGTTGTGGTGTACCATACATACCACTGAGTATTATGGTGAAATCATAATTTGTATTACATTGCGATTTTATGACATTTGTGTATATATTCCTTGTGTTCCCGTTTGCACACACATGCCCTGCTGGTGTACTTTGCGTTACTGTGGACATGACATTAAATGTTGTTTTTTAGGTGTTGTGCATCTTTTCTTATGCTATTGGCTGTATATTTAGCCATTGGCATATGTTAACTTTATAATACATGAGTCTGGTCTGCTTTCATAGCTCCGATGTTCTGTTTGGAAAAATGTAAACCATTTTTTTTGGTTTACATTTCTGTGGGCTTATGCCATGCCTGCACCACTTCATGAATCACTATGTACCTTCATTTGCATGGTGCAGTACTGCGCATGGGATGATTAGCATACCTGAGCCGAGGGCTGCGCAGATCTGGCGTATGCTGGTGTACGCTGGTAGGGCATGTGGAATTGGATCTTACCTGAATCACTTGGCGGCCATATTTGGCCATATTTCGCAAGCTTCATGAATCCCGGGGTGTGTGTGTGTGCGCATGTGCGTGTGTGCGTGTGTGTGTATGTGTGTTTGTGTGTGTCCTTTGATGTGCTTTAGTAAAGCTGTTAGGGACAGAGTGTTAAGGTTAAGGATAGTGTTAGGATTAGGGTTATCATCATATGAGTAAAGTAGTGCAGGGGACAAATCATAGCCACCCAGATATCAGCCTTGAATTTAGAGAAGTGGCTTGAGGTTCAGTCCTTGAGGGTGCTACTATTAGCAAACGTCTTTGATGATACTTTACTGTCTACAGTAACAAAATGGGTTCTGTCAGTAAGACAGTTTGCCAACCAGTGGCTCACTAAATGGTTTGCATTTAGTTTGATTAGGTTGGCAGTAATGTCAAAATGTGAGATGGTATAAAATGCCTTCAAAAGGTTGAGGTAAGTGGTAAGTATTAATTTCCTTGCATCTAATGCATCCATGACTTGTTTAAAACAGTCCAATAAGTTTAGCGGGCTAAATCGCCTTCATGAAACCAAAACTGGTTTTAGTCAAGGGATTGTTCACAGCTGATGTCCTTGTTAATAAATTATGTAATGATGAATTCCAATGTCTTGCAAATAAGAATTATTAAGTATGTAGGTCTATAGTTACCAGGGTCAGACGTGGGTGTTCCTTTGTGGATACGAGCAGTTCTCCACAATTCAGATATGATTCCATTGATAACTCTGAGTTGATTTTAGAAGCAAATTTGTTAGGTATTGTCTGGTCCTGACAGGAAAGCAGTGTGACTCTAACTCTGGACCCATGGAGCTAATACTTTTGGCCTGGGAGACTACCCTGAGGACACGATCCAAGATGATCAGGGGTGTGAGTGCAGACATGCAAGTATGAAAGAAAAAGTTATGGGGAGTTAAGCGTGTAAATCTGTAGCTAAATTATTCAGCTAATATTTTGGTTGTATCCCTGAGAATGCATATTTGCTGTTGTTATGTATTAGCTCAGTAAAATGCTGGGATATTGTTTCTAAAGTTTCCGAAAGAGGTAAACATAGCCTCATAGCTGTCGTTTATCTAAGTGGGAATTCTCAGTTTGTAAATCTCTTTAAAGGATTTGTTTTCACATCTAAGTTATTTGCTTATTATATTTTTGGACTCTCTTTTAGAGGTTGAGGTAGTAAGTTTATTCTTACAGGTAATAGGTAGCTGGATTTCAGATTACAAAGCAAGTGAAAAAGAGAAATGAACTATGTAACACCAACCTGCACAGCTATGTTCCCAGCTTGATACACTATGTTAGTTACATTTTTTTCAAATTCCTTTGTGGATTAATGAGAGTGCTTGGAAGATTGTCCCAAAGACTGTTTCTTACACTGAAGATGGCACTGTTATCATACTTAGAGGCATAGCTAGGGTGGGTGAAATGGGAAGCTGCCCCAAATGCAAGGTCGTGGGGGTATGATTGCCAGATTTGTTTCTTTTTTTATAAATTTTCAAATGGAGGAACAGTAGTACATGAAGGCATTAGGACCTGGTACTTTTCATTAGAGAAAGGAGTAATACCAGATTTTTGAAGGGACTTTTTTTTTTTTGCTGTCATGTACAGCATGAGGGTTTACGGTGTTAGATCTACTGCTCCTTCATAGAAAAGGGAGGAGTACCAGATCAAAGAAGGAAACTTTTTTTTTGTTCCTCAACCTAGTCTTCAGTGGTACCAGATTGGGGACTGGTACCACACACTAAATGAACCAGCCATGGCTCTGACCTTGCTAATTTTGTCATGACAAAAAATTCTGATGTTACACATGTGACTGTGATTCTTTAAGTCTTCTAATTTGTACATAATGACTGTCCATTCAAAGCAGTAGTTATATGGTATATTATACTTTATGATAACTTCATGTCGCTAATGCTGCTGATTATGTAGCTGAATAACAAGTTTATCAATGGCAAAATAAATTTTAGAACATCTTTCTCTATTCTGTAATCTTGTTGAAAACTATGATGTTTAGAAGGAATGGAAGTAAATGCTATAATCTCAGGGACTGCATCTGTGATATATCTTAAGCTTGCCATTATTTTGTATTTCAAACCTGCTTTATAGCAAAACTGTGACAGGAAAAGATAAAACATTCTACCCATAAGTTTTTCCTGTTTCTTGAGTCCTCTTATTATTCATAGATTCACAGCAGATTCCTAGGCTAATGGCACAAGAGTTCTTACAATTCTAGCCAGTTTTACCCAAATTTTACCCAATTTTCAATCCATAGGGGAATATATATCTGTCTTCCCAGCATGATCTATTCATATCAGTTATCAAGTTTAGATCTTTGGAGTGGATAACCCTTGTGCAATTAGTTTTGCAAATTTGCAACATTTCCATTAGGGATAGGTCAGATAATACCTTGTAGGTCAAACTCAGTTTATCCTTCAATAATCAATAAGAAACTGAATGCAGTGATAGGGTTTTTAATAAATCTACATATGACATGTTGGTCATAACCTGTATTTCTTTGGTGAGAAACCTCTAACTGTTGCAGGTGCCTGGCAGGGTACATTCCAAAGGGTGTATTATACTCAATTATTTGTCTGATGAGGACTGAGTACAGTGGTACTATGACATCCTTAGATCTGGCTGCCATGCGCTTACATATAAGCTGAGCCACAAAGAAGGATGTATTCACCATCATGGACACATGGTAGTCAAAGTTCAGATTACTGTCTATATGAGTACCCAGTCCGCTCACTACTAAGTCCACTCTTATGAGGATGGTATCAATGTTGTAATCTGCAGGGGTATTTGATTTCCCAAAGGGTATTATTATGTACATCTATGCATTTTGTCTGAGGCCATCATTGAGAGTGTCTGTGAAGGTACACAGCAACTATTCAGTCATCAAATGTTTCTGACTACACCATCATTAACTCTGGCCAGGCTGCATTTGAGGAAAATCATAAAGTACTTCTTCTGTATCCACTGAATAGCATAAGTATTGTTGAATACTGAAGGCCACAAATACAAGAGTGACATATTCTCCCATCATGTTAACATTTTCATTGAATATTTGCAATATTAAAATCAAATAAAGACTTTAATGTCTCATAACCAGGAGTTTTCATCATACTCTTGCACTGACTGGGAGTCAACTGAAATCCTTACTTTTGAACATAAATTTAATTCACAATATTTTGCAACACAGCTTTTTAC